>NC_056732.1:1230317945-1230562945 GCF_019279795.1 Protopterus annectens
GGCTATAGCTTTGCTTAGCTGAGAGTACACAAGGTAACCGAGTAGGCATGTGAAAGGAGATGAAAACGAGCTTAAACCCGGTAAACGGGTTTACGCAGTGCTCACTGGAGCTGAAACAGGAAGGATATAGGAAATAAATAAGGAAATGCTGCAGCAGGGAAATTGGAGTACAAATGACTAATTAACATCTAGGAACCTACAGTGGGCCATTGAAAACAGCTAACAAGGCTGCAAGCAGCAACCTGCAGAACAGGAAAGGGGAGGGGCTGTACTGCAAAGAAAACAGTAAAGTGTTACAGCAGACCAAAGCAGATTTGCAGCATATCAGCTACAAGACACATTTTGCAACACATGACTGGGTAGGGAAAGTACAAAACAAAAAAGACGGCAGGTTGATGCATGCCTGATAATGTGAGGGGATCCAGGTTTAAAAGTGAATTAAAGGGCAACAGATTAATCAAGGCAGGCAAGCATAACTCCACACTAAAGGCCTCACACTTGCAGTACTCACTGTAAAGCCCATAATTAAGATACCCTGCAGCTGGAATTGCTGATACACACCCAATGACATCAGCAGCATCCATAGCATAATAGTATAAAGTGTGAAAGCACCTCACACACACTTGTGTATTTCCATGCACTCTGCACCATTGGTGTACACAGATGGGGAACTTTTAGTATGTACATGTTAGAGGCTGCCATAGCTTTGATCCACCAGCATGTGTTGGAGACTGAAGGTGGTGTGGAGGATGATGTACACAACCACCTCAGGCACCAGAGGAGGAGAAGAGTGTTCAGACCCAGGGTAACCTAACCAGGGGCTACATGATCTGGAGATAGCAGAGCATTACAGGGTGGACAGGGATACCCTACAGCAACTTGAGGAGCTGTGCTAGTCACCCCTCAGATCCACGACAGAGGGGAACCCATCCCAGTGGATATGAAGGTAATGTGTAAGCCTGAGAATACTAGCTACAGGTACCTTTCAAAGGCCAACTGGGGATATCATGGGGATCTCACAGGCATCAGCATCCAGGGTACTTCACCAGTTCCTGGATGCCATGTTACCACATGCCAATGAGCATATATACTTCCTGCGAACACAGTAGGAGGTGGCCAGCAATATGCATCTCTTCCACCGTGTGGTAGAATACCCGGAGGTACTGGGTGCAATAGACTGCATGCACATACACATCAAGTCACCACCTGGTGAGCAGGGTAGGTGCTACATAAACCACATGGGATACCCTTCCATCAACTGCCAGGTTGTGTGCAATGCCCAGGGCATTATCATGGATCTGTGTGCTGACAGCCCTGGAAGTTATCACAACTCCCACATCTGGCATGCCTCACAGCTGTATCAGGTATTTGCCAGGGGGGGACATCCCATATGCCACTTGGTGGGGGATGCTGGCTATGCACTGGTACCGTGGATGATGACTCTCATCAGAAATGCAAACACACCCATGCAGGAACACCATAATGAGGCACACGCACAAACCAGAATCATCACAGAGCGTGTGTTTGGGATGCTTAAATCACGTTTCCGTTGCTTGGACATATCTGGTGGAGCCTTGCAGTACTCTCCAGGCACGTGTGCCCACATCTTCATAGTATGTGCCATGCTACACAATATGATCCTGTGGAAACAGCTGTAGCAGGGACAGAATGGTGTAGGTCCTCACAGCCCACCACCATTGCCAAGGGCCCCACAGGCACAGAGGTACTTAGACCATGAACACTCTGAGCCAGCCCCAGTAGGCTGACAGAGGTCTGCCCAGTATGTCCATGCCTTGGCAAGGAGGGAACGTATAGCACACACACTGACAGTGTAGGCACCTAGGGACTGAGACCTTTGTCCACCTGCACACACAGTAAAAATGGATGGCACACACACACACAAGACTACCTATAAATTGTCATGTATAGGCAGTCTACTGTGTGCATCCAACATAGGCAGCCCTCAACTATTGCACACACAACTGCTATTGGCACAAGGTAAATCAACACCTGAACAGTAAATTAAGCTATCAGCATGTGCTGATACTGTATGTATAGGTTCATAGGTAGGTACTTGTCTAACTGCCCGAGGGCATTCATAAGCCTAGACAAAATGTGTCAGCTTACGCCACCCCATTGATTCATTAACTGTCCATCTGTGGAGAAGAGCCAATGGTGGGATCCCTGGGGTTTCTTGAAGAGTGTTAGTGAGGGGCTCTATATAATGAAATTAGGGATGTTGTTCCAAAGTATGGGGAGTTTCTGTGACAGCAATCCATCCCTCCAACATCTTCCAGTTATTGTTGTGGCAAGGTTCAGCTCACTACAGCGTGTGGCTCAATGTGACATGGATTCCCATAGGTGGACCATATCCATTACGCCTGAGTTCAACATGGCTTTGTTGGCCAGCAGAGATAATCTTTGAGTAAATGAGATGCCACTGAGTAAAGCAGGAGTTTATTCAGTCTGGCTGCATAGGACATGTGTTTGAGGCCAGTAATCTTCTTGGCGAGGTACATTCGTTGACCTGCCAGCTGTTGGAAGTGTCTTCTGAGGTACATCCCAAATGGGTTATTATACTCTATGATGGGACTGATGAGTGATGAGTAAAGGAGCACTATAACCTCAGTATGTCTAGATGCGAACCCTTTAGTAATCAGATGGCCTACATAGAAGGATGTCCTAACTACTTTGGAGATATGATTGTCAAAGGAGAGATCACTATCTACCTTAGTCCCCAGATCCCCTTTTACCTCGTCTGTATTAAAGTGGCTGCCACTTATGTATTAATATGTGGGTGTTTAATTTTCCACAATGGAATGACCATGCAGTTTGTGGCACTTAGCTGGAGGCCATGACATTGACACCCATTGTTGATCTCTGTGAGGCCCCTTGAAGGATGTCTGTGTCAGCTGGACTGTCAGTTATGGCTCCCAGTTTGCAGTCATTGCCAAACATGGTCTGCTGTAGTCCACCTGTGTTTGCCTGTACCTCAGAGAAATATATGCCAGACAGTAGGGGTCCCAGGACTGAGTCCTGTGGGACACCAGTTGTGACTGGTTAAGAGTTGGGCCTGGAGGCCACTAGTCATACCATGTGGGTTCTGTGTGTAAGCCCATTGGCAACCCATCCTGTGATGTATGGGTTTATGTACAGGCTGGTGAGTTTATCAATAATATCTGAGTGGGGAATGGTGTCAAAAGCCTTGGCGAGGTCCAGGTAGTATGTGCAAACCACCTCTCCCCTTATCTAACATCTTGGTGACTGTCTGTAAGATGTCAAACAGGTTCAGTAGGCATGAACTTCACTCAACCAAGTTGACCTGGGTTGGGTCAAGTGTTTGGAGGTTACCAATGTTTTTGTTAATGAGTGCCATGAGGATGTGCTCCATAGCTTTGCAGACCAGGCTAGTCAGGCTTATGGGGTGGTAGTTACCATGGTCAGTTGTGTTTCCGCCTTGATGGAGTGGGATAACCATTGCCACGCACAATTGCATGGGCATGTAGCCTATGGAGAGGCCGAGGTTGAAAAGCTTAATTAGGTGGGGGGGGTCAGTTTGTCTTGTAGTGTTTGCAAGATGCAGTCTGGGACACCATCCACCTCCAGTGACACTGTGTTTTTCTGTTAGAGAGGGCCATTTACACCTGTGTGTCTCTAATGTCTGGGATACTGTACTATTTAGGTATTGTTGTGGGCTCTTTAGGGGGTGAAGTTTGCACTGAATGTATCTGTAAGGATGTTGGCGATATCAGTAGAATCAGTATATTTGGTGCTATATTGCACCAGCACAGTGCAAATCTGTGTGTTACCACTTAGATCCTTGGCATAGCCAAAGAAGGCTTTGTGGTTATCTTTCGAATCCTTGCCTATGTTCCTGTTGATGTTAGCCTTGGATGATTTCATGAGGGACCTAAGTTTCCTACTAATACTGGTCATGGATGTCTGCCCTTCTTGGGATTTGCTGTGTTTCTGGACTACTGTCCTACTTCTGTGGTATAGCCTGTTTATTGCAGGGGTCCACCAGACTGGTGTCCTTGTCTAGGAGTGAGTCTTGGTTTACTAGTGATGGCACGATCCATACATCCTTGTAGGTGCTTATACAGTGCATTTGTAAATCTGTCTGTATCCTGAGCAGTGTTTTCCCTTCACGTAGGAGCTGTGAAACCCCCCATCCCTGTCTCTAGTAGTGTGAATTTAGCTGTAGGAAATGTATACACTGTGGTTTCCATGGGTGGGGGAGATGGTTGGGTGTGGAAACAGTGAATAGTTCATGGTCAGATCTAACCAGTGACCGGTTTACCTCTGCTGTGGTGTACCTGTCACCCATGTTGGTGATTACCACTTCTAGTATGTTTCCACCCCTCATTAGAGAGTTTACCAATTGATACAGGGCATATGAGGTGATAAATTCCAGGAAGCACTGAGCCTGGAAGTGCATAATTTTCCCAGTTAATGGTAGAGTAGTTGACATTGACCAATACCAGGGTGTATGGTAGGACTGTCATGTTTTCCACTGTCTCCAGGTAGGTGTAGTGGTGATCCTGGGTCATGGAGAGTGATCTGTAGCAGGCCACAGTTTGCATTGCAGTTGTGGCTGATGTTAGCTGCACATGGATGATCTCAGAGGTATCATGATGCCTCACTAACCTGGTGGTGTAGGTATCCCTGATGAATATGAATACACCTCCTCCATGTCTGTGTCAGTCCATGTTCTGTGGCTGAAATGTGTGGTATGGGTTGTAGTCCAGTAGTGCTGGTGTGCTCTCAGGAGCATAAAAACAGGTCTCAGTTACTGCACAGATGTTGACGTTGTCCATACTGAGGAGTGCTGTGAGTGCGTGCATGTTGTGATCACAACCCCTGGCGTTGAGTAGCATAACCCTCATTGATTCTGCTATTGTGCTGTTTACTCAGGTGGGATTCACCTTTGAGACTGTCCTAAAAAAGGCACCATAGGACACTAATAGCATTGGCCAGTATTCCAAAGCCTAAGGCTGACACATAAGCCGGTATGGTATTGTTGCATGCATGCTTCCCATTTGTGCATGTTTCTCATCTTTCCTGTAGGTAACCTACTGGTAAGCAATAGAAAGCCTTGAACTCATACAAGTCTTCTAGCTTCCAAGATAGGCTTTTGGAATGATTAAGTATCAGTGTTCTGTATGTTCTTGCTGTACTTAACTGTTTTCTAACTACATTGTGATTTTTCACTGTATATTGTGATCTGAAAGCTATGTTTATTCACATATTATGGCTGTGATGGCCTGCACTTTAGAGGTTCACAGATAGGTAGTAGGCTATCTGCCCAAGGGCAATTAGAAGCATAGCTACAGTGTGTTAGCTTTCTCTGCACCATTGATGAAGTAACTGAGCCTCTGTCAAGCATAGCCAATGAAGTGATACCAGGCAGAGTTGCCAGAAGCTGTTGAAGACTGGGGCGGTGGAGGGTGATAGGGGCACTCAGTGGTCTAAACAGGGCATGTTAACATGATCAACACCATTCCATTTCCCCAACAGGCCTTGCAGCTATAAAACTGGTGGGGCTCCCCCACCCCCTGGCTGTATGGTTCTGGGACACATGATCTCAGGGGTGTATATGCTGTAACCCATTCAAACATTAAGGTTTCCCTTGAAGTGTGTCAGTGAGGGGCTATGCCTAATGTAGTTAGGAATGTAATTTATAGTCTCACATTTCATTTGTCATAGGTTTTTATTTCAAGAGTAAGTGAAGCTCAATGGGTTTGGGTTCCTCCGCCCTTTGCTTAGCCTAGCTTACACATAGAAATCATCTAAATAGGAAATAGGCAGAAGCAACATTAATGTCAATAGTGTAATGGTTACAGCATTTGCATTGTATCTGTGCATTCGAGGTTCAAATCCCAATAAAGTCAGGGATGTTTATCAAGTTAAAATGTATACCTTAACCACAGCTTGCATATATAGGTAGTATAATAAACATTTGAAACACCAATATAAACCCATGGGTGCTGGAGAGTACAGTTAACAGAGAATGTAATGTTATGTAAGCATATAGTGAGATGTTACTTCACTGAAATGTATATATCCTGAGTAGTTAGCAGATGTGGCCGGGTTTGCGCGAACAGGTTATATGTTTTAAAGTTTGTTTAACTGTGTTTAACTGCTGCTTTAATGTCACACAAACACTTTTAAACATGCTTGCACACCACAGTCATGGGACTTGCCACTGAGCCATCCGAGCTATATATATATATATATATATATATATATATATATATAAATATATATACATACATGAGTGTATACAGCAGCTGAAGTGTTCAAATCTGAGTATAACATGGACCATAGCAATCACACATTCTGCCCCCCCCCCCAAACAATATGAACATAACATATGAAGAGTATATGCCAATACGCTATTACAAATATGTTCTATGGACATGAGCCAAATAGGGTTAGTCACCAGCACAACTACAATGACTGCAAATATCCATGACAGAAATACACAGACAGCTTTCATTTAGCAAAACTTTATTATATTCCAATGTATTGCCAAAAGGATTCAAGGACTAACAGTACCAGCATGCTATACAGGAAGCATTTAACAGTACCTTAATGAATCATCCTGCAATTACCATAGTATTAGTCCACTAACGGATAGGTGTTCACATAGGGAAAGAACCACCACACACATATATAATATGTATAAAAGCGGTTCCTACACACCTGCATCTGCTATGTACACCACCAACATCTCCCCCACACCCAAACTAATTACAACAATACATACTGTCATACCATAACCAATTATTCAAAAGCTGTATGACATATGCTGAAACTTTAACATACCTGGACACAGACACACTAACATGGCCCTATGTGAAATAGTTGCTGTTGTACAATGGAGCAGCTGCTGATGTTACAGGGTTTGTTTGAACTAATCCCGTTTCAGAGCGATGAAAATTAATTACACCAGGAAGTGTTACCGAATACTGATTATCAGCGCAGTATGATACACATTTACACCAAACTAAAGATGTCTGGTGAGCACACTGTAAACCCCCTAAAATTATATGCATAGCCATGCAGCCTTGAGCTGGTCAAACATCCTGGCCAGACTGAAACATATGCAGAAGTATTAGGTACAGACAAACCTTGCACAAGTAGCAATGTTCAGAAATATAACAGCAGTACTCACATTTAGACCAAATCCTCTAGGCATTACACACAATATATTAGTGTTTGTTGCCATACAGCTGTTGCAATAGATTTCAAACAACACTTCCAGTCTGTCTTCCTCACAAGTAAGGCAAAGGGACAACTCCCAAGTGGAATACTCAATTATTCTCCACTGTTGCCATGGTATTGGCTAAGGCAGTAGCTGCACAGCTGATGTGCATGTAATTAACTACTTTGGAACATCAATTGGTGATCAGGATAGCACGTTACTGATCGCTAACTATAAAAGGATGCCTTGTCACACATTCAAACCATCTGTATCTACCTGCAGAACAGTACAAAATACCCAACAGCAGATTGAAACACAAACTGAAAACAACTAATATACCAGTCAATAACACCTCCAATTTCTAAGAAGATATGTATAACATTTAGTATGTCTGTGTATGTAGTACCTGTTCTGTAAGAATTACAGTGTAATCAATGCATATAGTGGAAATAGCTATCTTGTAGCGATGTATTGTTGAGCATTAGTAATGCTTGTAGTATTCTATGTGTGTACTGCTGTAGGTCACAAGGCAAACTCCTCATACACCACAAGGGATAATATATATGGGCTTGGAACTCACCAATTCTTTTCCAGCCCCTGTCAGTGTCAGGGTTGGTCCAACAAGTATGTGCTATAACAGGGGATAGTATATGTTGATATATTGTAACAGTAGACATATGTATGGGTGTATAAGTAAGATGAACATGTCAAAGGTGGGCTTACTGTGCAAATATGGTTTGCATTGTGGGATATTGTGCCACTAACTGTGTAATGTACAGTATTTTAGGCAGATCTGTATTCCATTTTACATAGCATTTCTGTTATGTTATGCAAAC
The DNA here is from genome assembly GCF_019279795.1 of Protopterus annectens. NCBI lineage: Eukaryota > Metazoa > Chordata > Ceratodontiformes > Protopteridae > Protopterus > Protopterus annectens. The sequence goes on from NC_056732.1 coordinate 1,230,325,989, forward strand.
ATTAGTATGTCTATTGGCAATTACAGTACTCAATAACAGGATACATATGACTTGTATTCATCTGACAGTTTAGCAGCATGATAGCAAAGATAATTGGAAGAGTTAGGTAACTATCTATGCACATAACACATGTAATATCCACCTCTCTAGTATTGTTTGCAAGCAATAAAAGCTGTGCATGTGTACATGTTATGCAAATGTGTAGTGACCCTTGTTACAGGGCTGGGCCAAATGGCTATGTGCACACCTACATAGAGTGGATATTGATAGTAGAGTCACACTAGTTGAACTTTCAGAGTTGTGTAGCCTAGCCTCTCATTGCAACCTAACAGCCGCTTGCAAATACTGTATGTAAGGTAGTGCACAGCACTGGTAATGAAACAAGTTGCATATCATCTTTAACTCCAGTGTAACATCTGCAGTAGGAGTGTAAGATGTAGGAGACTGCTGCCTGTGTGTAATAGCTACTTCATAGGTGATGGCTTACACTATCTGATTATATCCTGATCATGTTGATAGCAGCAGCAGAGTCTATTGATACATGACTCTGTTTGGGGAGTGGGTGTCTGTGGCCAACAGAGCTCATGGCCCTGGTGGATATGTGAATATATACCCAGAAAAGGATACAGACCTGTAGACACTTGCATCATCTGTAATCAAATATCAGGATGTGATGTGCTCCTCAGAGGATTGCTGCTAAAGGTAGCTACTATGTTTCTGTAATAGCCAGTGTTGTCACGTCCATAACACAAATATTTACTTGTCAGCATCACTATCTAAAACATCTTCATAAGCAATAAGTAAACTAAATACAGTACTTGGTACTTGTAGTACTGAATGCTCATACAAGCATGTCCACTAGTCAGCTACTGGTGTTTACTAATGTCAGCTTTGTGTATGTTGCCATCCTGGGGGAATGTAATCTCTATGCCATGTACACTGCCAAACCCACCTAACACCACTCTCCACCCCACACATTGTCTGGGATGCAGCTACAGGGGTAAGTTGGAAGGCAGTCCAGTCTACAGCCATGACTGGACTGGACAGTCATGAGGTGCAGGTTAACACATGCATCTCATCATCACAACCAACACATACCCTTACCAGAACACAGTAAGGACACCCACACATACTACCAGACATCACACACATTCACAGAGGCTTCTAAGTATCTGGCCAAGCAAGTGACCTCCCAACTGAAATAGACAGACAACAAAATATACAAATTGTATGACATAGTTTGCATAACTGTGCCACACATCAGAACATGTGGCCGGAAACATGCCCAACAGTACTAATTTGTGAATGCAAACTCTAGAACTATGTTACACACCAAGCTATACGAGGGCAAACATAGTGTCAGCTGCCTGTCTGCCATGATTAGCCACATACCCATACACTCAGACCACCTTTTGAACTATACACATGGCTCTGGCATATTTCATGTTGTTGTGCAGGACCTGTGATGCAGTAGCCTGGACTTCATGGAAACACACATGTAGGAACTATCAGGTCTTGCAGCCCATGCAGGTATGTCCCAAGGCCTTGGTAGCATTCTGCCATTGGCCAGAATTATACTGCAGTACAGGGACAAAATGATTGTATTCCACAATTGTCTAATGTACTGGTGCAATTCAAAGGGTATCCAGTATCTCTCTGCCTGGGATAACATGGTTGACAGACCATGATGCTTTGCCAGACAGGGCCTGCACCTGTCACCCCTGGGAATCTGGATACCGGCTAGGGCTCATGCTTCCCCTATAGTGCCTTCATCATGCAAAGTTAAAGTGAAATTCCACTGCTGTAACAGGGACAGCCAAGCAATAAACTGTGGGTCTCGCTACTCATTGATACATTCCAAAAACTCAATATGGACTCACTTATGTCAATCCTTAACATGGAGAACATATCTGTGCAGTGACTGAGATATGGTTCAATGCTCCGGAAAGCACACCTGCATGACCATGTTATAACACATACCTCACCTCTTGCCCATTATCTTTTATTGGAACACACGGGCCACAGATGTGTCCATATTCCTGAAGGATATGTACACCCCCATGCTAGTTGCACTTGCATAATGTCGGATGCATTATGCTGAGCAACTACCTTTGTGCCAAAGTGGAATCCAAATTGCACCTTGCAACAGATCACCCACCATGCCTCATAATTCCCAACTGTCATATTATGCTGTAATGGGGAATATTAGGTTTGAGACAGAAAACCATAATAATGGCTACTCTCAACTATCCCATTATGAACTGGGAAGACTCCTCATGTACCAACACCTGTGCTCAATGCATGTTGTATTTCATCAGCCCCAATGACCTGGCTCACCACAGTCACACAAACAGGGCTAACAGTATGCTACACATAGTCAGTCTACAAAGCCAATGTTATGTTTCTTAAGAGTGAAGTGGTGACTATCATGGCACCCATGCAGATGGACAATGCATGTGCAAATGCTGAATCCTATACAAATGCACTTTAAGCACTCACATAAGTGCAGTAATTGTGCCACTGAAACAAAATCAAGATTCAACCAATCACAAACAAAAAGGCAAACTGGTGGTACCCTGCCTTAAACTGTACCAGAGAAGGTAGTAACTGTTGCAAGAGTGAGCACACATGAGTGGAGGTGATCCCTGGTCAGCCTCAGTAAGATGCAGATACACCATATAAAACCACACAAAGCTACTGTGAAACTAATCAGCCACATATTATGAGGCCAACCACAGAGCATTCTATAGCTGTGTCATGAATTGTAATGGCAACAACAAGACCTGCCATGCTTCACAGCACTATGGCATGAGAAATACTGCACCTAGAGAAATAGCACCTGTTCATCCAGATAGCGTCTTGGAGAACCTAAACCCACTCCCATCTCCCCCCAACAGGTACACATATTTATATATATATATATATATATATATATATCCATGTACACTACAGAGCTCCTGTAATAACAACTATGCAGGTACATGCTGCACTCTCTAAAGCCATACATACAGCTTTCATGGGACCTGTCAACATCCCAAGGTGTATCCTACACAAATGCCAGAACAATTTGCTCTCCACATACACATCATGTTCAATCATAGCTTCATGTCAGGCTGTGTACACACTGAATGGTGCACAGCAACAGTTATCACACCCCACAAAAGGGGAGACACCACTGATAATGGGAAATAGTGCACTACTACCCTGCTGAGTCTGGTCTGTACTCCCATGAACCTTGATCAACTTATTTGATGTAGTCATTACAGATGTAGATGACAGTAAGGTTGATTCACACAGCATATCATGACCTTGCCAGGTCTTAGGACACCATCACTCATATTGTGTTCCAGCTACACTCAGTAAACTAGGGGTATATTCCTATGTCACAGGAGTGGTTGTCAACTGGACTGCTGGCAGAACCAGCACTACAGGAGGTGTCTGACTAATACACACACATCAAACCAGTGACAGCTACAGTAATACAGGGTTAATTCCTGGTACTCCCCCTCTTTATCTATACCACACAGACTAACACAGAAGGCATCTGCCTATTGAGGTTTGCAAATGACTATGAACTAGGAGCAATAGTTGACTCAATGAGTACTGCGGTCAACATACAGAAGGGCCATTGTGGGTCAGATGTGTGGTGTGTGACATATGGCCACAATCTGACAGCTAAGTATTGCATTGTCATCCCCTATGTTAAAAACCCTGTACCTATGAACTGCCACCTAGGCAGCAGTCAACATAATGGAAACTGTGTGTGTATGGGATGCAGCTGGACAGTAGTCTTTCCTTTGATAGTTACTTCCCCACACCATTCAGGTAGTCGCAAGTAGCACCCCTAATTATGACAGGGTGCCATCCATGAATATAGAGATCATTGTTCAGCCATACGCAACACTCAAGTGACCCATAATAGATCACATATTTCCTTTAAGGGTTATTGGCCATGTTCAGATGGCCTACACCGGTCTTCCCAATCCCTAGCTCCACTATGTAGCATGGTGTCTACCCTGAATAAAGCCACGTCCAGCCCGGAGATGTTGGACATGCTACACTTACACATCCTAATTTCAAATAAACACATACTTCATGGACATCCACCTTTCTAGTACAAGGATCACAACATGCCTGCCAGATCCATGCCCCATACACTTTACATACTCCTGCCATACTATGTATCCCTGTCCAGCAAAGCTGCACATTGACCCTCTTTGAGACATGGTGTGATGACCGCATGGCAAATATATCAGCAACCCTGTGGATCAGTTCTGTAGCACTGCTTGAACTGGCCACTGAAACTTATCTGTCGGCTACAGCTAGGTAGCCTTTCAGCCTAGGCTCATAAATGGCCCAGGGCATATAGCCTACTAGTTCACTATGACCATACATGTTATAGTTGATATCCAACCCTGCAAATACCATCAAGCTAGCCATTGTCCCATGTGTTTCACATGTGCAACACAGGTAATACATGGTAGGATGCTAAACAGCTGTACAGTGCCATGTTGATGTATATGGCAAAACATATACATGTAAAACCTTCAATGAGCAAGTCTGCAGGGTCACAGGTCATGTCCCTTAAGGCTGTGTATGATTATATATGTGACATATACACAGCACTAAGGTCTATTGCATTAATGTGAACACATCCAGGCATGTGCTGATAGGTAAGGACACCAGTACAGGCAAACAGACATGCCCACATCAAGACAACATCCTTGCCTTTCTTTCTAAACTTCACTCTGTACTGATGTCTACCACAATGTTCGGGAGAGTGAAAAAATTTGAGATGTATTCCGCACCATACGTGACATATATGGACACACACATACTGTTACGGTTACAGGTGTTAAGATGTTTGCCTTCAGTGTCACCCGTACTGCATTCTACGTTGTGTGTCTTCCACTTCAATTAACAGAACCATAGCTTAGCAGTTGCACAGGTTATTGTAGGAATGGTTGTAACACACCTGTGAGCTGTCCTCAGTAATCATTCATCTGCAAAGTAGCCCCACTACTCAGTAGTCATGTCCAAACATCTGTCCATACCTAAAGTACAGCTTACTGTACTTTGAGCATATCACCATATACAGCTGGCAATGTTGAGGCTGCATTGCAACAGCATGATGTACTAAGACAACAGTCACCGTCAAACATCAGACACTGCACATGCATGGAATCTAAACACACATCAATACATGTACACATATGCAGTCTCCATCAGTAAGTGGACTAGCAGGTCAAGAGGATACATTCCACACCTTCCCCACACCATGTGTGAAACCTAGCTGAGCATTACACCATAATGGATGTTGTATTCATGTACTTGTAGGACACACAACTACCTTCACTGAGTAGCCAAGTGTACATTCATGCCAACAGCGCATATCAGCAAGACGCACACACACACAGCAATATTCGATGTCATGATCCCACAAACTGTTACTTGACAGTTCCACGGTGAAGCTAGGGCACTGTAATGGTCAACAGTGAGCACTTCATATTTGCCATGCACACCTCATGATTACTGGAAGAGTGCCAGCAATATGCTCTGTTTGAGCTAGGCATTACACTCATTCAAGCATGTGCAAGGTCTGTGGCTTGTAAACATCTCACTCCAGCATGTTCTGGCTATTGTGGTAATAAGGTTAATGTCCAGATAGCACACAGCATACATGGCTTGCAATTGTTGACATGGGGTATATGTAGGAGCCGTGGGCACACATGGCTGTACATGTCATGGACATATCACCTGTAACTACTCAGGAACATACAGAGCACAGGTGTATTTCCCTGAGTCTGTCAATACAGGCCATGTGTGCAGATCCTATGATCCTGTTATTTGGGTATGTTTGTAGGCATTGCATTAGGTGGACATGTCTAATGACATACATGCCACATGGGTTGTTGCATAATATGATAGGTGTCATGGGTGACCAGTAGAGAGGTAGTATTACCTCTGTCAACATAGATATCAAACCTTAGGTCCATGGCTGCTGAATGCTAACAGTACATATCTGACATGTGCATGTGTGTAATGAATGTAGCCACCTGTATGTAGAAAGGACAGCAACATCTATGGTATTTTCAATTATGTTGTATGAGTGTGGGATGTACATATCCAGGGCAGGTACATTTAGGTAAATCCAACCATGAGGGTGTTGTTTACTGGTGTACAGCAACAGTCGACTGTGTTAATGCTGACAACATCCGAGGGACCCTGGTATGTGTACAACTGACCTGATTACAAATAGTGGTATAATTGCATTGCATAACACATTATGCAACTGTGTCAGTATATGGGTACTTTGCACAGTTGATGCAGGGCTAGTTACAGTCCACCAATCGAAGGTTATTTTGTGTTCTACCATACTATATCATACCACATGTATGGATGTGTGTTGGTAGTCTGAGGACATGGTGGTGGATGTATGAGGATACTCTGTAGAATGCAGCTTTTGCCACTGTCACCTGTACCTGACTTATCTGTGATGACATACGTCGGACTAGTGGTCTTTACTTGTGAGTAGCCTTTATGAACATGTGGACACCACCACCTGGAATGGTCCATACCAGTGTTATGACCCACTTGTCTCGATCTGAGTTATATGGTGGTAGTGCAATTGTGCACTACAGAGCCTTCAGCCAGGTGTTCCTCACTGCACAGATGTCAGTATTCCTCATTGTAGGTTCTACATTGAGCAAATGGATTATGAAAGCCACACATCTAGCACTGGTTAGCATAAGCATCCAATGCAATTGTCTTGTAGGTGTCAGGGTGTTATTTCTGTGTTTAGGACTTTTGCCTTGGAATGCCACTATATGGGTAAATGCGACCTAGGTATTATCCACACTCCCTTGAATCATGGATGCATGTGCTCTGTGACAAATGCTTGTCTTTCAGTCATGACATCCCAGAATGACAGACACTGGACAACCTCATAATTACAGCAGGACATTGGCTCATTGTTTTGGTCAAGCAGTTGCCACTCGTACCATGACATCACTGTGAGTAGCAGTAATGTGCTTGGTATCAAATGCTACATCTAAGGTGACGGACACCAGCAGACATTGTGTATATGACCAATGTCAGATATACTTAGTGTAGCGGTCCTGCTAATAATGACAACTACTAACACAGCCGGGAGAGGTCATCTTGACACCTGCACCTCAGTACCATTAGACAATGGGGCTCACATATTATGTTTGCACATGCCACTGTTCCAAGTATAATGCCACTGTCCACAACCTGTTATTAATGTATGCCTTTCAGGGAAGCAATGTGTGTGACACATGCTATAGTTAGCATCCACCTGTGTGTCCCAGTTAACCTATTGTCTGTCACTTCCACAAATGCATGATTGTGTATACTTCACATATATATGTCAGTACTTCATGTACATGTATGCATGTGCATCACACAGCACAGACACAGATATATCATTTACAGGCTACTAACAGGTATCTGGTAGTAAACCTCTATGATGTGCATATATACTGACAGTTAAGATGTACATAGCTGTAAACCTATGTGTTTACAATAGGAGTCCATTACAACATGTTTTGTACATGTATGTGTATGAGCATGCACACTGTGGCCTTCCATGGTTAGAATTGGAGTGCATCCCAAACAGCCCTGTGCCACAGAGTGTATGAGCATACCCACTGCCACCTTATGTAATTTGAGTCAGTGCATCTAAACAAGCCCTTTGTTTCTAAGTGTATGAGCATGCCCAGTATAACCTTGTGTAGTTGTAGTCATAGTGCATCCCAAATGGCCCTGTGCTACTAAGTGTATGAGCATGCCCACTGTCACCTTGTGTAATTGGAGTCAATACATCCAAACAAGTCCTGTGATTCTATGTGTATGAGCATGTCCACTGTAACTCTGTATGGTGATAGTAGTTGTACATTCCACAGATGGGAATACTCCAGTTCAGGTCTTGTTGTGCTACAACTATACCTCTTAGGCCTACCTATGTCTTACCTGCAGATGGTGTGTCTTGTTTGTGCATACCAGTTATAATGGACTCCTACTTTAAACACACATGTTTACAGCTATGTACATCTTCACTGTCAGTATCCCTGTTGTTTTCCTCAATCTTAGTAGGGCATTCTGACTACCTGGAAATATGCAATCTCTGTGGTGCGTCTTGTAACTGCATAGTACTGTAATAGTGATTTGTAGTTAGGCAGGAGTTCTGATACCACCACTGGCAACTGTGTGTGTGTGTGTGTGTGTGTGTGTCAGCAAATGGCTGAGTGCAGTTGTGTATTTGTGTCTGCATCCTGTCATGACAGCAGGTTTTGCCACTTTCCAAAGTGAAACCACCTTTTGCACTGGTCTTTATCCTTGTTATCTGCTCAACCACCCTTTTCCCCCACCCCACTGCAAGTAATCAGTCCTGTGATGTCACCCAGCTCAGAAGCAGAATCAGAGTAAGTGTAATTGTATGGGTTCTGTGGCACATACCCCAAACTGCATACCACTCTACTAGTTACCTTTACATAGGCAAGACATGTATGCACAATACTGTCAAGTGTGTGTGTGTGTGTGTGTGTGTGTGTGTGTGTGTGTGTGTGTGTGTGTGTGTGTGTGTGTGTGTGTGACTACCCTGTAGCCGGGCATACACATGTGTTATGTCTTTTAACATGCTGCACACCATGGTAGTCATCTGTGGTGAGTGGAGTCTACAAATTATTACATAGTTAAGAATAGAAAACAATAGACAGACAAGAACGACTACAGTTGGGTATGTTATTTTCCTGTGCCACTGTCGAGCAGTGACACAGAAATGGTCGCCAGGGTGTATGTCCATACCCATCATTCCCCCACCCAAACTCCACAATCCCCGGGGTATATTTCCTTACCCATCATTCCCCACCCCAAACTCCACATGCACAACAACCATCCCTTCTCTGGTGAACTGATTAAGATTTAAATGTTATAAAACAAGAGATGCCTCTGTTTTGTGTACACGTCAGTTCCTTTGGAACCCTTCTGTGTCACAAAGGGTGTTCAGACATGTATATATATATATATATATATATATATATATATATATATATATATATATATATATTTATATATATATATATAAATATATATATATATATATATATATATATATATATATATATATATATGTGTGTGTGTGTGTGTGCGTGTGTGTGTACATCCCGTAGGTGCATATATGTATTTAATTATGACAGTTGTACAGATGTAGACTTGTCTATGTTGTTTCACAGAGTACAGTACATTCAAGGGTACTGTACATATGTACACAAAGTGACTGTCCCATTTGTTTTCAGTACTGTGGAATACCCATAGTAAGATGTGTATTATAAAAAACATGGACCATGTATACCACCTAGATGGCTTAGTGGCAAGTCCAGTGACCTTGTTGTGCATGGTTCAGGGTTCAAGACCTGCAAGACTTGTTGATAATGTCATTTAATACTGAATAAAGGGGGTGTAAATTTGTTTTTGCAACAGTAAGCAGCGGGAACACACAAGGTACAAAACATGTACAACTCACAGTACACTTGAAATGCCCTTCTTTGGCAATCCTGCTGATGTCACCCACCTAGAAATACACCTCTGGGAGTGCTGTAACCCTTTAATCTCTATAGCACGTCCTGTAACTGCATAATGCTGTAGTGTGATAAACTATTTTGTTAGGTGTCTCTAATCCCAGACATGCTAACTGTGTGTGTGTGTGTGTCTGTCTGCCTGAGAAGGGAACAATGCTTTTTAGAGTATGCACACTACTTAAGATTCACATACTCACCTTTGGCAATCCTGCTGATGTCACCCACCTAGAAATACACCTCTGGGAGTACTGTAATCTAGTAATCTCTGTAGTGCATCCTGTAACTGTACAATGATGTAGTATGATAAACTAGTTTGGTACATGTTCTAATCCCTGAGATGTCAACTGTGCGTGTGTCTGCTTGCCTGAGAAGGGAACAATGCTTTTTAGAGTATGCACACATCTTACAATTCACATACTTACCTTTGGCTATCCTGCTGATGTCACCCACCTAGAAATACACCTCTGGGACTACTGTAACCCAGTAATCTCTGTAGCGCATCCTGTAACTGCATAATGCTGTAGTGTGATAAACTAGGTTGGTAGGTGTTTCTAATCTCAGACATGCTAACTGTGTGTGCCTGAGACAGGAACAATGCTTTTTAGAGCACACACACTCCTTATGATTCACATACTCACCTTTGGCAATCCTGCTGATGTCACCCACCTAGAAATACACATCTGGGACTGCTGCACAAAGTAATGTATTTGGGCAATGTATAAATGTTTGCGTGCATTAATGACACATGTCTGTCTGAGGGAGTCTTGATATTACATAGGCCAACGCCACTACATAATACAGGAGTTGCTGGTGTTTCCTTTTTCATTCTTTTTTAATGCTTTGTTGTCACATGGTATGTTCTTGATATAGCTATATATATATATATAAGCAGTGGTTGCTTTTGGTTACAGTTACACTCAGTTACCTTCTTGATTGCTTAACCTGTGTAGGCAGTGCTTAGCCCAGCACAAACAGGCTGTAACCCGCACACTGCTGCTTAAAAGTGCTTTCTCTCACTTACCCCCACGCTAATTTCTTTAAAAGAAAAGAAAAAAGGGGTAATAGGAAAGTGGTAAAAAAGTTGCACAAAGAGGGAAAGACAGTAGGCAAGGTAGCTAGGGATGTGCAGGAAGGGTGTAGAGAAGTTCCATAGCTGTCCATTTCTTCTACAGCAACGGCTGTGCATATGCAATAAATTTGGCAGTACATTTGGACACTCACAACCCTGAGAGAGGGGTGAGGACAACAATAGTATGTTGTAATGCCAATTAGAAACGTTTACATGTGTCCAATGGACACGTGTGCAAAATGGACAGCTATGTATGGGGCGTGCTTTTTTTGCGGGAACAGATTGCCCTTTTTTTCTTTTATTTTAGGTGAGAGTGAGATGTTGAGGAAGGAGAGTAGGTATGATCAGGGAGGATAGGTTGGGTAGGATGACAGACAAGACAAACAAGACACGTACAGGGGCAGTATATGACACATGTGGGGTGGGGACACCTTGGACAGGGAGGGGTGTTTGGAAGTCGCAAGCCCATGAGCCTACAAATGGATACAGTGGACTGAGGTCCCTACCCATGGGCAGTCACCACTGCACTTTCACAGCTCAGAAAGTGGCTGTGCTGGGAGCTGTGTAGGAGGGGCAGGCTCACCCTCTAGTTGTGCCACTCAGCCCTCAAGCTGGCATAGGCAGTCTTGAATCTCCCTGTCGAGCTCCCTATGCACCATTGCCCAGACTGTACCACAAGTGACAGGTTCCTGTCCACTCCCGCTCCCAGGGGGACCCAAGCCCCATCCTCTGTGGTGGTTCCCACCTGAAGGTGGTGCAGGGCTAATGGATGAGGAGGTCCCAGGCTGGGCCCCAGATGTGCTGGTGCCCAGTGCCATGGCCAGCTGAGGTGGGACTGGTGGGTCCGTTGGGACTGGCCTTCCCATACGAGCTATTTTGTGGCATGTTTAAGGCAGATATGGGTTAGTAATAGTCAACAGCATTCACGATTAGTTATAACAGCATGCATAGGTATTCCCATTATCCAGGGCACCAGATATAACATAGTTGCAGAACAGGCAGAACACATGCATATATGGGTAAACAGTGGCCATTACAACAACATGCAGGTTTCATTGATGGAAACAGGACACCAATATGGGAGTATTTTAACATGGCACATGCATAGAAACAGATGTGAATATTTATAAACCAATAGGACATATGTCCCAACAAAGGATAGGAGTGTAGACATACCAAATGAGTTGTGTAAATCAGTTATTTTTGCACATATGGTAGGGTTGAGAGAGAGAGAGAGAGTTCAATTAACAACTAATAAATCCTTGTAGTTTTCACAACATTCAGTCACTGCGTGGTTTGTCCCTTACATGTATTATTACACTACTCAGTGGCGTTATATTGTACAATGGTATGTTTGTAGATTAGTATGTAAGGGACCTGTGTCTTACGTACAGGCTTCAGAAGATGCAAGTATTAATGCAACATGTTTTGAGACTGCTGACTGCTGTCATACACTTTGGGTGAGATGCTGGGATGACAGGTATGTTTGCATGTACATTCTCTGACTATGTACAAGTCTGACTATCAGTTATATGTCATTTACAGATGCCTACATTTCTTGGATCATCACACTAATTTGTCAGGGGAACAGGGTGAAAGGCAGGTGATGTGGGCCATTTATCAGGACATACTGGGCATATTGGAACAGTTGAGGGGTATGAATATGCATACCACCTTCTATTTGAGCATTCTGGCAAAAGCTGTACAGTTGTTTAGTGCATATATGCATACGGCTTTCTCTGTGAACATTCTAACAAACTGTGTGCAGTTGTGTAAAATAATTATGCATACAACTAACTGGCACTCCTGGGATTCAAAGCCCTGCTTTGTGTGACAAAAGCATTACAGTTAAGATCACTATACACTATGCTATCAGGCAATTGTTTTGAGGCTTTCCAATGTATTTAGTCTAATATGACTGACCTGTTTGCACTTCCGACATTGTTATACAGCACTTCATACACATTTTATCTGCATACCACAGTGTGGGTAACACTACTTACTACAACTGTACTATTTAATAACTGCAACAGTACAATAACATATGACTGCAGGGTAAACAGAAGCAATGCAGGGGTTACACCTTTATTCGCAGCATATTACACACTTCTGTATACTTGTACAACACTTTCTGAGGCGTTTACATTTATTTGTTATGAAAGTATATGCAGACTATTCATTAACCTGTCTCGCAACGCATTCTTTGCAGCCTAGCATCATAGGCTTGCTGGTTCGCAGCACACTCATCTGCAGCTGTCAGAGAAGTACAGTGATTTTAGCCATACCTTTCCATAGTATACACAAGCTAGGCAATTATTAACAACATAGTGGAAGGAGTATTTAGTTCTGGGGCATTCTGCATTTGCCTTGCTTCCTGGATCTACTGTTCCAGGGCATCCCCCGCTGCCGCTTCAGGTCTGCATGATGGTGCCTAACCTGCTCACCAGTCTGGGGGATACGTGTGGTGCTAGTAAGGTCACGGGTGAGACTGTCTCAGCCCTCTGTTTTGTGCTACAAGCCCTGGTACTGGCCCTGCAGTAGTCTCCTGTCATGATGCTTTACCAGGAGCCATACCATGAATTTAGACTCATGGATGCCGCAGCGCTGCACTCTAAAGCAAGTGCCTTCTCCCACTCCAGCCATTCTGCCTGCAGGGGGATGCTACAACCAGTTATGAGCCGTATTCCTGCCTATTCGGTTTAAGTAGGGCTGGATTCCCGCACTTTTCCTTAATTGGCCAGTTTCAAAACGGCTAAGCTACGGGCACACCTGCTTACTTCAGGTTGTAGGCATATTGTATTGGCTTCCATACAGATTTATTACAATTACTTAGTTGGGCTGTGCTGCGGTTAACATTGCTTATTGGTTATCTGGCATTATATATGCCTTTTGTCAACGATGTCTTATTCATTACAGGTTGTATATGTGTCTGGTACCCGTCATTCATGTGTACATACACTGTATGGGGTCCTGGGGACTTCATATCTTTATTACAGTGACACCTCAACTCTATGTTTACTGCAGTACTCCAATTCACATATTTATGGTCTGTGGCAGGTTATAGCACATTAAACTGTACATAAATTCAGTTCACATATTTGATTTGATTTCCCTGTTGTGAGGATTAGTTTGCTGATACCTCCTTTATATGTATTGCTATCATGGCGTAGTGGTTTTATTGCTATCATGGCATAGGGGTTTATTACTATGACTGTGATGTACAGGGTCCTGAGTTCTAGCCTTGCAGAGGCTGATTATTTTCTTGCTGGCCAGAACACGAGCTGTCGGGTACAGAGTGATTAAGGCACCTTAAAACAGTTGTGAGCGGGTGTGCGTGGGTTTGCGCGGAGCTACTCGAATACCACTGCTCAAACAGGCTTACACCCGCTTGCTCATGCACTTGCAAATACACTGCATTTGGTGTTTGCATGTGACACTCACACCCCTGGGTGGGGGTGAGGACTACGATAATACCTTCTGATGTCTATTACATCAGCTTACATACCTACAGTGGGGTGTTGGGACCATGTGTTCGTAGATGTTGTGTAGTGGGTTATGCAACAACACATATGGTCATACCGTACTTAGCCATTTAAACTGGGCTGTGCTGCGGTGGGATCCATATTGGGAATGGCTGCCCATTAGGCATAAACATGCCTGTCGACTGTATGGAATCCGCGGCCTGTCCAGAGTTTGCTTCATACTATTGGTGTGTTCCTCTTACAATCTGCACCTGTCTGGAAAATACCTGGGAACTGACACCATTAAATACAGACAAGTAATTGGGTTTAGGACCCCACAACCTTCAGCCGAGTCATGCTAATGCATACCTATTATTCTATCAGCTTTCTAAGATTGTAAGTGGAATATGTGCTTTATGTCCCTATCAGACCTCTCAAACAAGTGGGGACAAATTTCAACTGAATCAGGGACAAGTCAAGAAAAACTCAGGGACAATCAGGGACACTTTTAAAATATTAGTACTATTAACTTGAAACATTGACAGGATCAGAGCATGTGAATTAATACACATTTTCTGAAGTAAAAGGAGTTTATAACTCTTAATTATTGTCATTATTCATTAAGTGTTATTCACCACCTTTCCTCCAAAAGTCACTAGTTATAGGAGGGAGTAAGAGGGACAGAGTTAAAATTTGAGTCAAAATCAGGGTCGTCCCTGAAAATCAGGGACAATTGAGAGGTATGGTCCCTATTTGTTCCCCCAACAGTTTATGTCCTGTCCAGTGGATTTGCTCTTAGGGGTTGAGAGGTATGGGTGTAAGCTCTGCCCATTTCAGAATATTACTTACATCCCAGGGGCGGTCCTAATACAACTGTGCCACCCAACACCTGCACGCCTAGGCCCATAATTGCATACCCATAGTTCCCCCACCTGCCCCTCCTCTACAGCACTCATCCTTACTGTGGGTGTAGGTGGAGTCTAACCACACCACTACACACTGCCCACTCTCGCGTGTCAGGACCCATGTCGTACGTTGTGTCGACCCATGGGTTATCAGGCTTGCACAACCTACTGGTCCATGTACTTCTACAGCCTGGTTTGATGACTCATGACAGGAGCTGACTCCAATGATCAGTAATTTTTGTGGTGTCCCACAAGGGACATTGATGTCTTTGTTTCAGGATTAGACCTGGCAGGTCTTTCCCACTGGTAGTATCCTGCCTGTTGTCTGGGAAGCAGTGGTGTGCTTACTTTTATTGTGTGTCTATATGTTTCACTGGTCTATCTGGGAGGGGGTGGGTTGATGCTATGTGTTACACATTTGTTGATTGGACCCCTCACCTCCATATGCACGGCCTGTGAACATATGTAATTCGTAACTGCTGTATCATATCCTAGATATATACATGTGTATATTTACACACACACACACACACACACACACACACATATACACACACACACACACACACACACACACATATATATATATATATATATATATACATTACTATGTACAGATATATCTGTATATGTATGCATACATGTATATATTTATATCTTGCTATATATATATATATATATATATATATATATATATATATATATATATATATATATATATATATATATATAAAAAAATAATATATATATATATACCTAACGACATATGGGTGTATGGGTGTCTGCATATGTATATATTTATATGTGGGTATGTATACCTATTTTGTCTCTGTATGTATACATTTATACTACGGAGAGGGGGAGGTATATCTCCATGTAGCTATGGGTAGACATACACACACATACCTCTACATATATACATCTACATCTGGTTATTCTGTTCCTTGCCGTGCAGATTACACTTTGCTGCAGTGGGGACCGTGTGGGTGTGGCTGCTCGTTGGGTGATGCCTCTGCCCAATGAACACTTTTGCTTACATCCCTGGGGCTGTCCATATAGACCCACATCAGCCAACACCTGCACACCTAGACCCATAACTAGCTACCCATAGTTCCTCCAACCGCACCTCCTCTACAGCACCAATCCTTACTCTGGGTGATGGTCGAGTCTGAATACACCACTACATGCTGCCCACTCTCCACTTCACGGGACCCATGTCATACGTTGTCTTGACCCATGGGTCATCAGGCTTTCCCACCCTTGTATTCTGGGTATGTACACACCCCGGCCAAAACGGTCGGTGTATCACCTTCCTTTAGTTATATGTCGATTTTTGGGGCATCCCGCAAGGGACGCTCCTGTCTGTGTTCCAAGATTAGATTTTACGGGTGCACTGTGTACCCCCCTGCTTGTATCCTGGCTGTGGTCTGGGGAGCAGTGGACTATTTACATTGTTCGGGGTATGTGTGTATGTTTCCTCTGTCCTGCTGGGGGGGTTCATGCTACGTGTTACATGTTTCTTGCTTGGGCCCCTCACTTCCATTGGCATAGCCTGTGAACATATGTCATTCATGTGTGCTGTTTCCTATCATAGCTGTATATCTGTGTATATCTACGCACGCATGCACACACACACACATAAATACGTATATATATATATATATATATATATATATATATATATATATATATGTCTGTAAGGCAATGCATACCCCTGCGCAAATGCCCTTAAACATGCTTACTGGTGCTTATTTATGCTTAAACCTGCTTACTAGTGCCTTATTCATTATGACATTGACACTTCGCTCCAGTTCACTTTTAATTGTTATTATACAGGTTATACAGCAGACAGATGTTGAAATATGTTCATATACAGATTACCAATGGAAAATGGTATGTGCTGCAGTGGGATTCAGAATGGGAATGTCTGTTCATTAGGCAGATGCTCTAACCACTACACTATTGCTGTGCTGCTTCATTTGCATATATACCGATATACCCATGACTCCTAGTTCCCCAAACACCCATCCCAACACTACACTATCACAGCAGTCATCCATTCTCCAGCTGGATACATGGTGTATCCACACCACTACACATTGGCCACTCCCTACTCCTGTAGACCCATCCCATGGGTTGACTCACTCCACGTATCCTCAGACATCCCAAACTTTTATTCCACAAACATTGGTGAAATGAGTGACCAATATGACACTATTCACAATTTTTGGGTTGTCCCACCTGGGACACACATGTCTTTATTTCAAGATTCGACTCTATACTTCATTACATCATTACTCCCGTTAACAGGATACTACAATAAATTAATAGGCATAACTATGTGGTAACACACACATTACACATGAGAGCTAATAACTTTACGAGTTCGGTGAAATTATTTTACAAATAGGACCGGTTTAGTGATTGGCGTTGCCATAGCAGGCAGATCACAGGAATGATTCCATGTGTGAGAAAGTCCTCACATTTTATTCTTTGAAAACAGCACTGACTTCGGACATTGTACACACTTCTGCATTTTAGCAGTTTCGTCCCTTCCCTTTTATGCACAACCTATTATTCCATCTACTGTCGAGGTTTGTAGGGCACTTTCATGTTATTTATGTCTGCAAAAGGAATTAATGTGTTACAGGGAATGTACTTCTACATATAGATGTATGCATGTGTATGCATATATACTTATAACAAACTCGCTGACCTCCACGAGGCAGTCCAGTTAGAACCAGGCCATCCAACCCTGACACACCTGGATCCATAATTTCATATCCATAGTTCCTCCACCCCACATGAGTTCAACATACACACAAACCATCCATTTTCTGGTTGCTATCACAGCCATGACACACCTCCACACATTGCCCTCTCCCCAGCATTAGGGGCCCTACACGTATGTTGTCCCAACCCATGTATTCTTAGGCTCTCCCACCATTTAGTCCTTGAACATACCTGCCCTTGCTTGTGTAATGGTCGGAGGTCCAACCATCCTAGCACTTTTTGGGTAGTCCCACCAGGGACTACCCTGTGATTGTTTGTAAAATAGACTTAGCAGATCAACAATGTTACTCCCACTGGTAGTATCCTGCCTGTGGTGTGAGTAGCAGTGCTTTGCTCACCCCTGCCCAGCTGGGTATGACATAACTAACAGCACTAAGTAATACTGGAGTTGCTGTTGATTCCCTTCTCATTCTTTTTGTATGCCTTATTGTTACGACGTTCATTCTTCATTTATATATATATCTATATATATATATATATATATATATATATATATATATATATATATATATATATATGTATATCTGTACATACACATGCACATACATCTACATAATTATATACATTTCCTATGCTGAGCACTGCTTACATGCACGCAAGCGCACTCAGACTTGCTTACTGGTGCTTATACATGTTTACTACTGCTTATTTGTGCTTACACCTGCTTACTAGTGCTTTATTCATTATGACACTACCACTTTGATTGAATGACATTACTTAAATATTTCATGTGGTACTCCAGTTCACATTTACATAATATTATGTAGGTTATACAGCAAAATGACATTCCACATGAAAAATAATATATGCTATAGTTGGGCTCGAACCATGCATGCGTGTTCGTTAGGCGGATGCTCTAACCACTACACTATTGACGTTAATGTTGATGCTGCGTGTTTTTCTCTATTAGAATGATTTTTATGTGTAACCTACGCTAAGCAGGGGGCAGCGACGCGTAAACACGCTGTGCTTCACTTACACTTTCGATATTGAAGCAATACAAATGTAAAATAGGGACACGGGGAATCTAATTGTGAAAGTTCTAGGGATGGGGCTCAACATTCCTTTACCTGCTTGTGTGTTTACTACTTTGATTTTATTTCAGTGTTCGTGGACACTCTTGTATGTTTAGCATACATTTCAGTATACATGGAAATGTATGCTTAGCATACATTTCAGTATCCATGGACACTGAATGAATTGCTTACTATTGGAGGCAGGCTCTAATAGTAAGCATAGTAGGTTGTGCAACTGTGGGGGAATGTTTCCACCTCCGTAGAGCACTTAAACATGCCCCCTGCACTCGCACATGTTTCCTGTGCTCGTCGAGGGTGCGGCAGCACGCCCTCATAAATATTCATATGGCGTTGCTGCACCATCTGTAATGAGGATGCTCAGTGCAAGGCTAAAACCGTCCTGGTGCCGAGCTTCATGAATCCTGGAGTCTGTTAGTGAACAGAGAAGAATTTGCAGAATGAGCCGGCAACATTGGATGCATGATTCTGTGTCTATGTGTGTGGCATATGTGAGGTTTTTGATCCTTCACTCTGTCATTCTCATTCTGATTAACTGTACTGAATGACATATTTCCCTGCCTCTACAAGTAATTTGCATATTTCTTACTTTGGTTTTAATGTTTATGCTTATGTAGAACCATGCTGTGGTCTCTTTTAGGTTCATAGGATGTTACTAGGCTATTGACCCGAGGGTCTTTACAAGCCTAGCAGTTAAATCCCAATATAATACTAGATGAGAGATCTAATCTATGCCAAAAGTTTTTTTTCTAGCTACTTACTTCCAGTGTCTAGCTGATGTAAGAGACAAGAATCGTGGTACAAAAAACAGACATCCACAATGTAACTGTGCTAGAGTAGGAAAATAATTTAACATGAAGGATACAAAAGTGTTAGACAGTGTGGGTACATCAGTTGTACAGAGCAGCATATGTGAGGTAAAACAAGAAGAAACCAAAGTTAAACCTTATGATGCCTGTGTCAAGATGGAAAATGTTAATGGACTGCAAAAATCATGCTTTTTAAAGTACGTAAGGAAAAACCATGACAGCAGTTCTACAAATGTTAATAAAGCATTTCTTTAAGGAGCAAGAAAGGGCAAGATAAAGGAAATTCACAGACAATGACTTCCTTTGAGCAATGGAGGACAGTGACTTTACTGAGAAAAGTAGGCAGTGTGAGTGAGGTAGAAAGCTATAAGCAAGACCCTTTAGAAAGGGCAGTTAGTGATGATAGAAACATGTTATCCAGAAGCTCTGCACACAAGCAAGTGTTCAAAAGACACAAGTAGTTTGCAGAACAAAATGCAGTGTACATAGCATCCTCTATGAGAAAAGAAACAAAATATTAATGAGGCGAAAAGTCATATTTGTGCATGTAGATACAATACTAAAGAAACCAGGAAAGGAAAGAAAAAAATGGTATTCAAAAGTGGCATAAAGGACTCACAAGAAAAGATACCAAGGGATCCATAGCTTGGGAACATTTAAAAAAGCCAAGTTACACACTCAGGAGTATAAAACAGAAATGCAAGAACCAGTGGCATAAATAACTTACAAGATAGGATGAATGGGTGAAACCCATAGATCAGAAACATGTTAAAAAGGGCCAAGTTACATGCTTAAAAGTGAATAACAGGGATGTAAGAACCAGAGAATTTACAGCTGTAAACTAGAGACTGGTTCCCAAGCAAAAAATAAGGGTTTGCCTGAAAGGCAGATGCCATTTGAAATATCAATAGGAATGAATTAGATAAATATGCATGTATACTGTTGAGAGAAAAACAAAATGGAGTTAGACTGACAAGAGAAGACCAGAGCAGTTAGATCATATCCCATGTAAGAAGAAATATGCCTTTGTAGATAGTGTGTATAGTAGTAGGGATTACAAAGCCTGATGAACATAGAGAACTGACATCTATAGTTGTGTCACAGGCATATGACATGCTAACTTACAGAAATCAGCAAAAGGGATGTTTCTGAAAGGGTCAGGGAAGAGTTTACAGAATGACATGGCAACACATACCTAAGTCCTTAAAACTTCAGCTTGGCAAGCTAAGAACTTGGTTATATTCAACTGGAATAATAGAGAGAATACCTTTCTTTATTTTTCTTTTCTTCTTTTAAAAATACAGTTTTTAAATTGATTTAAACTGTGTATGAAGGAGTGTTGAAGGAATTTTTAACTGTTTATTCTTCAAACTTCACTGACAGACTAAGAAGCTAGTGGCTGAATTTTTTTTTATGCTAGTAATTACAGGGTAGGGGTATACATTCAGTGATTTCCTGTTGCATATTATTTAAAATAAATAATGAAAATTTTCCTAAATTGCTAACTTCAACAGCATTTAAAAGACTTGGATTATATTCAACTGGGCGTTTAAGAATTTAAATATGCACTTTTCTTTTTTTTTTTTCTTTTTACAGTTACAGTATTTAACTTTATTATTATGAAGGAGTATTGGAAGGGAGTTTTGACTGTTTTTCAACTGGTTTCAGTAACGAACTAAAGTAGCGTGATGGCTTGAATTGTTGGCTGAATTTTGTTATTTGCTGGGGGGTACAGGTGATTCCTTTCCTGTCCTCCTTGCATATTTAAACTGGTGCGTAACTAATGCATCCTGAAAAAATTCCCTTAGCAAAACTTCAGCTTGGCAGAGCTAAGAACTTAGTTATATAAGAGAATTTAAGTACCTTTTTTTTAAATAAAAAACACAAATACTTTTTTTAAATAAATTTTAATTATTTAAATTGAGGAGTTGAATGTTTTTTTTTGTTATTCTGCTTTGTTAACTGGTTATTCTGCCTGTTTGTTTTTCCCACCCACCCTGTTTTTGTTTGAGTGTTAATCCCTCAGCCTGCCTCTGGGCCCCTACTCATCAGCACTCACTCTCTGTGCAGTGAGAATTGCTTGATTTTTAGGTTTCCCTGAGATGTTACAAAGAAGGCATCTATAAAATAGAAAAAAAAAAAAAAAAAAATCTTATTTCCTATTTCCTTCCTTTTTTTTATAGTACCAGCTGTTTTGTAGGCTTCTGAGACCCAAGCCTTTTCTCTGAGGAAGCCTTCTTTCTAGTTTTTTTTTTTCTAGCTTGTTTTTTTTTTCTCATTTCAGTAATCTGTTTCTTTGATCTTGCATCAGTTCTTGTAAAAAAAAAAAAAAAAAAACTTGTTCAGCTTTTAAAAAACTTTTCATTTGCTACTTTTGTACTTGTGTTTTACCTACTTCTTTTACTTAAACATTTGTTTAAAATACTCTTAATTATTTACACTTTCTTGGTGTAACTTGGGAAAAGCCTTCAGACCAGTTACACTTCATTTTACTTAGGTTAGTTGTTTCTGCATGCAGGTTTGTGGCAGGCTTATTACATTCAGAACAAGGTAGAGGTTCAACTTCTAGGTTGTTGTGGGGTTAGGCTAAAAGTGTGTGTTATAGCTGGAGTTTACATGGGGGCTTTTAAGCCAGTTATTATTCTAGCCTGGGTTATAAACACACCACTCTTGTGGGAGGGCTGTGGTCTGCCTTCCCTTCTGGGAAACTCTGTTGTTCTGAGCTAGGTGGTGCACTATCTGAACTGTTTCTTGATGACTGACTGAACTGTTTCTTGCTGAAGGTAGTGACTGATTCGGGCCTGCTGGATCTAGCTTTATTTGATTGCTGGATCACAACTTTGTTTGTGTGTAACTTATTCAATAATATTTATTACTGCTTGGTTGTAACTTGATTAAAGTGTAGCTATGGTTGTAACTTTTGTAAGTGGCTATTTGGGCTTCAGGACAATTTTTTTCATGGGCTTGGTTACAGTGGCAAGCATTAGGAAAGGTTTGTGGCAAGCACTTCTCCTTCTAAGTTAGGGCTGTTTATAGGGCTCTAAGTTGGGAACTATTTTAAGGGGTTCGTGGACTGCACTCTTGTGGGAGAAGAGGCTGGACTCTGCCCTTGAAGAGGCTGAATTTTGCCATCTGAGTTAGAGGCCCTACTGGTTATGAAATTGTGATCTGCCTGATTATTTCTCACTGTATCTTTGTTACTGAACACTGTTTTGTGTTTACTGAATCTGTTTGTTTTATCCTTGTTGTTTGTTTGCTTGTTTGTTCCTGGACTTCTTGTTTTGTTTTGCTTGTTATTTCCCTGGAAGCTGGATCACCTATCTGTAACTTCTCAGCCTTTACTGGATCTTGTTTATTGTTTGCATTGTACCACGTGTCTATTTCCTTTTAGCACTTAGTCACATTATCAAGTCGTTTCCAAACTAGTTACTTGTGTCACATTGCAAATTAGTTACCTGGCATATACTAAAGCAATTATCACTCCCTTCACTAAAAATTTGTCCCAAAGTTCCCCTCACTCCCCACTGGCCCTTGTTGTTTGTCATTCTCGGTTCCCAATATTATTCTTGAGCTTCCAAAGGTCAGTTGTCAATCTCCTCTGTGTCCAGACAACCATGATCTCCTCCCATTGACACAAACTTATAACTACGAGATACACACAGTTAGCCCTCTCCTCCTCCCACATAACACAAATACTTCGGAGGCAGCTATTTAGCAGGAGAAAAACTGAGACACACCTCAACTCCCACCCAACAAAACCACTGCACTCACACAGGCAACTACACACACACACAAAAAAACCTCAAAAAGGCTCTGAGGGCCACCAAATCAGACACCTAAACACACAATATTTCAAGACACCCCTCAAACAACATTTACCCTACACAGCCCACAAGCTAAACAAAGCTTGCCACCAAAAAACTGCTACCTCAAGACACCCACAAACCACATACAAACCACAACTGCAGTGTGCCCAGCTCACCCACAGCCACAAGCACTCCACTCACCAGGCTGAACAATGAGGTCACGATGGCCTGCATATCGCTACACTCATAGAGCACTCCAGCACAAAAACAAGGAGAGGGATCTGACCAGTACAGTCATCATCCTCCGGTAGCTGTGATCCCGCCACATAGCTTGCAAGCACTACCTCCCTGGACTGCATGAAAAGAGACATAGAGGAGCTCTTGGTAACCCCTGGAGCAGGGCGACCTGGGGCAGTAAGAAGTATCCTTCCTTCACCAAGAGACATGGGAGCTCTCCTGGGATGTAGATGGGCTTTAATAACCCTTCAAAAGTCTATAGTCCTTCCTTCACCAAGAATGATGCCCCTTGACCAGAACCGAGATGTGACAGCTTTAACAATTGGCTTAATGTCTGGTGTCATTCAAAGGCTAAGGCTGTTCTTGCCCAAAGAGACATGCTTTTGGAGCCAGCTGCCATCTAGGCTGACTTGCACTAGAAACAAACCCATTCGGATGGCTGTTAAAAATGCTACTCAATTGCAGTTTGCCTTTTTAGGCAGGGCTCAAATCCTAAAACCACCACCCCAGAAAACAAAAATGTCTGTGCTGTAACTGAAAATGCTGCTCACCTGCCAGGGAGGCTCCGGCACTATTACACTCGAGGCCCATTCTCAGTATGGAGAAATACGCAACCTGTGCTGTAACTGAAAGGAAGGATAAGGCTCCTGAATCACTAAGGATACTACAAGGTTTACCTCATGTGCGGTCAGCCCCAATCATCGGCAAACAACACAAAACCAGCAACTAATATTAGTAAGGATACTCACCTCAAAATCAGGAACCCACACAGAGCTCTCCAACTTTGTTCATGCAAGAAACAATAAACAAAACTGCTCTGGGTAATTGTAACATGCACAGACCCACCCTCTGAAACTCAGGAACCCATGACAACTTCCTATGAAGACACTGGAGGTGCTAATGTATCTCAAGCACCTGTTCCCACTCATTAATCCAACTACCCGAATATAGAACATGAGGTTTACTCAAGCCCTAACTTATGTCCCTCATTGTCTAGGTCAATAAATTCAAATGCCATGGAGAAGAGCATCTGGTGTTCCACGAGAGAAAAGACATCTAGATCTCAACTTCACGGCAAACTGGACAAAAAATAACACACCGAGTATATCCCTCATTGGTCCTTACTGAAACTAAAACTAATCTCCCTGAAATCCACATCCTATACCCCAACCTGAAAGAGAAGCACTGAGCAGAACCATGCTAAACAAAACTTCACACTGAGGAGAACAAAAGTCTGGAATTCCACCATTAACAGTCAGGAAACCAAGACCCAAAAGTCTAGGAAGCCCTTGCAATCATCTCTGAACCAAAGTCACCTGAAAAGATCAATAAATGATGAAATGAATCCATAAAAGTTCCCACGGTTTTTGCGGGACCCTAAAAAATGGACCTGATCATAAATATACTAATCTGATTTTGAGAGAGAAAAAATGACTAAAACTTGCATTGAGAGAAAAATTACCATGGATTCAAGGACAATCATAAGAAAGGAACCAGCTTGTAATCCTCACTGGGTGAAACTCACAGATAAACTCATTCTCCCCGCAGGATGATACAAAATCACTAGCCCACAGACCCGCAGAACATACCCGCCCCCAGGTTCGAGGCAAACTCCAAACACTCCCCCTAAAGGAGAGATAACTATCCTGTGTGCTGAGCTACTCAGGACATAAACCCGCGTATGGCGGCGCTGCTAATCTCAAAGCTAAAAACACACAGTGCCAAAATTACGAGGATGGGTGTCCCCTGCTGTGTGCTACAAGGGCTAAATGAGAATTAAACCCTTTTATAAGGCACGCGTTTATCTCAGCAACGCCACCGGAAGCTGTGTCCAAGACCAGAAAGGTGGCTTCAACTGTGGATGGGGATGCCCCATGACTGCTCCGACCCACCCTGGTAATTACGCCCCAAGCCATTATGGAGTCTAGACTTTAGCTATGGAGGGATCATATCACAGGTCATAAACAAGATATAGGTAGTCTGCAGACATTGGACCCGACCTTGTTTACTTTTGTCCCTAATGTGATCATGCCTTTTTGTGAAAGTCAGCTTCTTTTGATGTTCACCAGCATGACACACAAGGAAAGGCAGGCGCACACAGGCTCGGGACCTTGCAAAGAACTGCTAGGCGCATACCCTGGGGTCCAAAAGAAAATGGGAGAGCCCAATGTAAGCCATATGTGCAGCTAGGGTTACCCACTGGCTTAAGGAGTTCAGGCACACATGTAGAGTTGCTGGCTCCTACAACAGACTTTGGCGGTCTAGAGTGGTGTCCCACCTAACTCGGTCCCTTGGCTTCCTAGAAATACACATCTACTTGGCAAGTACCTGAGGCCAACATGGGAGGAACCATGGTGCAAAGTTAAATAATGAAAAAGAACTAGAAGCATGCCCTTGGGATAGCTGGTGCCAGAGCCTTTATCCTTCAGTGCTGCCAAAAACTTGAAGTAGATTATCTACATTGCCCAAATGGCCCCAAGGGAAGCGCCAAAAAATGTAGTCTCTACTTTGAAGGGTTATCGAACTAGGCTACCATAAGGTTGGCAGTCCACTAAGGACCAGGTTGATCTAGTGGGGTCATTGGACACCTGTACCTTCAGTGGCCCAAGTTTTTGACACTCATCAATGCCCCCATCTTAGATGTATCACATACATTTCTGCATACCCTGATCAGATCGAGTTCACATCCAGATCTGGTGGCTCATCGTTCCCATGTACTCCACCTTATCAGACAAATGATGAGACCAATGCAACCTCACAGGTGTATACCAAATGACATCTGGTGACAGATGCCTGACAAAGTTCCTCACAAAAGGATAAAAGGGTGCTGCTCATCTCTCATATCAAATCAGATTGACATAACTCCAGCTATGTTCAGCTGCATACCGTCTGCTCAGATACCTCATGTACCTGCTGCCACTCCACCCAATCCAGCGACTCCTTAATGGACATAAATACAAAAAAAATGAGGCAGAGCAAAATACGAAGAGCAACAAGAAATCCTATGTGGAATAAAATTACGGTCCCGTTTGAGAGGATGAATTTATCACTCCTGCCCTCCAGAGCACCTGGAATAAATAGAGCTGTTTAAGAACCTCAGAATGAAGCTATTTCAGGAGTGAATGCTACTATGAAACCTTACATACTATCAGACATGTGAAGAAAGGCTATACAGGAAATAGTAAATAAGTGGTTTAAAATAAGAATATTAGATGGGTCACAAAATAAGTATAGCAAGTTGCAACCCCATATTGTCAGACCTTAAACATTAAGGGCCTAGATGGTGGTTATACTGGTGACAACAAAAAGCTGTAAACAATTACAAAAATGGACAGTAAGGAGGAGGAGCTAGTAAGAAAGTTAGAGAAGGTAAAAGCCTTAATAACACAAAAGAGTGTTATAGCAATTTTAAGTTATAGAAATGCATTGGCCTGGTTCAACCAAGCACAATGTGGCTGGACTGTTTTGGACACACAGCTCATCTAAGTGAGATGAAACAGACAGCTTCAAGCTGGGGGAATTCAATTCTAACAATGGGTAGCATTTCTTAACAGTGAGAAGGACACAAATGACTCCTCGGTGTGAAAATAGTATAATGTTTTGTAAATACCATACATATAGCAATATTCACTGTAAATGATAGCAATTTTGCTATAACTGAAGTGTGATCCAGTAAAATAGCTTGTTTCTTTAAGAAAGGTAAGACCTAGTTGGAGTAATTACAGATCAGGGGTTGTTAAAGAATGAATGAATGACTGAGGTATAAAACAGGCAAAGGAAACCCAAGGAAGACAAAGCATTCCCCTTTGCTTCAAGGGAACCTACTGAGCAGAGTAGTAACCCTGGCGAAGAGGTTTGTGTACAAAGAAAGACAACTTTAATATGTGGAATGGGATTTGTTTTGTTAACAACTTCAGAAGGAATCAATTTACCAGAGTCTTTTTTTTTTTTTTTTTCAGGACTTTGGAGTTGTTATACTTAACTGTTTTAACGTAATTTTTGTGTAAAAACACAATACTTTATATCATTTCAACTGCTTTTTTAATAAAGAGTAGTTATTTTCCACAATATCTATACATACAAACACACATAGACACTCCTACACAGTGAGTGTTGTGCAAGTGCTTGAAATTAAAAACAGACCAAAGCTGGCAGGTTATAATGGCAAAGTTAATGCTTTTGGTGTGATTGTGGAATAATTTGTCAGCTAGCATTGAGAGAATGGAACTTTATTACACTGTTTCTGGCTCTGAAAGTAAAATGCAAAAGGAAATTTTTGTGGTCTGCTTCATATAATCGTTGCCAAAATAGATGGGCTGATGTTCAGTTTATTAACAACAGAAAACCAGGCAGAAAATAGTTTGAAGATATCACATTTCACAGACATTGCAAAACAATTTAAACTAAAAGCCATAAGTAAAAGATGCAACAATTTCAGTTTCATAACAGAAAATAATATTGAAGTGGAAGTATATATGAAACTGTATATGTAGAAAAGAAAGGATACAGGAAAACAAATGTGAAAATACAAATGCATATAAGGTACTGCATACAAACAGTAGCACTTAAACTGGACAGTGATGTGAAGCATGAAAAAGAACATTTCATCTCTGTGAAAATCTGACAGACTGTGAATGAAGTCATATGGGTCATTCCTCAAATGGCAAGGTTGACTTTTAACAATGGAATTAGATATAGTGGCAGTATTGGTTAAAATATTTGCTGCAGATTACAAAAAAATGTCAAAATGTACCATTACAAAAGGCAGTAGTTTTAATAAAGACATACACTGGTAAAACAATGTCCCCGAGAATAAAATTAGAGTGTCAGTGACTTTTAATAGCATGTACATGCTGAAAACCAAGATGGTCAGCTCTGTGGGATGCACTGTTAGATATGCTGTTAGGGCAGATGATTTTTCTGAGCTATGATACATAATCAGAATTGCCTAGACATAGTAAGGCCTTGCTGTGTCTAATAATGGTGGCTGCCATAAAAGCAACTACTAGAAAATGGAAATCAAAATCTAAACCAACTATACTGGAAGTAGTGAATATAGTAACAGAGATAAAACAACTGGAATTAAGATCTTTAGAAAAGGGTAGGAGCAAGCTACATAGGAAAGAAATTGGAATTGTGGGAACAATACATACAAGGAATGAATGAGGTTTAAAAGCCAGCAGAACTTAAATGAGCTATGTAATGTTTGAGTAAGGAAGATTAGGTAGATTATAAATGATGTATAATGTTTGCAACTGAAAGTGTGTCAGTATGGTTTGTAATGTAAAATGTTTGAGACTAGGATTGTGTTGGTGTGGTTTGGTCTCATTTATATAAATGTATGATTGCCAATGTAGTAAGTGATGGTTTAATAAAGATGTTTCTTGTTTAAAAAAGGCAGGAATTGAATAATTTATGTAATATTGCTTAGGTTATATGATACATAGCAATATATGTGAAGTATAATGTATTTTATGTTAATATAGTTTGATTACTTTAATATGACTGTAAATTTGCCTATGTCACAAGTGATAATTTAATAAAGGTGTTTGAAAAAAAAGAAAAAAGAAAAAATAAAGAAGGCCAGCTCAGTTTGCTAGAACTGAGTAAGTGGCTCATCAGATAACACACTCAGCTTAAAGTTGTGAAAATCAGAATGCTTGAGTTCTATCCCCCTATCAGGTATCTATATTTAGTCTGGAAGTTATGAGCTGTAACAAACTGATCCCTGTAGTCCCGGGTTTGCCTGCCCCTGCCTACATTTGCCTACTCTGTGATTCTGAGCAAGTCACTTAATCAGTCGGTATTTTGGGAAACTGGGATAGACTACTATAGTCTATTGTACATATGCTCAGTAACTACCAATAGATGAGTAAAACTGAACTAAATAGCTAAATTATTATGCTTCATTCTCTATTGCAAAATGGAGACCATAAGGCCTCATGGGCCATATGCCTAGTATATACATACAAATCTATAAACCTGTATTAGTTCATGATGTACAGAGAGTGACCCACCCTGCATGCAGGATTTGTTGGGGGAAGGGCATCCCACATTTAAAAAAACTGTCATGTCACTAGTTACTCATTCAGATAAATGGATTAAATTATCAAAGTTTTCTGAAAAGTGCATTTACATAAAATTTACTCATTGCAGAGGTTGGAAAGTTCTGGAATGTTGTCCATTGTCACTGTGTTAAAAAGAGGCATGTCAAGAGAACTGTAATCGGTAGAGATTTTGATGTTAAAATTAACATAGTGATGCATATTTTCACAAATTAATTATTTGCATATCTAAGAGGAAATAATATTTTACAGTGTGATTTGGCATACCCTTACATGCAGATGGAGATGAAAACCAATCTTTCACTAAGTTCTTGAGTGTCAGAATATAAGTGGAAAATAAAACATTTATTCCAGTAAGATTAGCTTGTTCTGGGTATAACATCTGTGTCTGCCATATGCAAAGGGAAAGGGTCAAAGCACTTCTGGGAATTCCTAATCTCATGGCATTTTAGTGGTAGGTCAAGAAGGTGGAGATTGTTTAATCCAAGCATAGTTCTATACAGACTTAAGGTGATGGTGACAGTACTTGGGGGATTACTGAGGAGGAAGTTTGTGACAGCCAGGTAGAGCGTGTGTGAGAGATGGAATGAGGCTGGTAGTGATGGCACTAGTACAGATTTATTTTTGCTTTATTCATTTGTTGACTAAGATAAAGTGCTGATCTCAATGGACCATTTTTAGACTCAGTCAGGGATATACAACCAAAAGGGAAAACACAAGCAATTCAGCATTTTAGGGAGACATAAGGTATAAAATATTTACAATAGCGGTAGTTCTTGACAAGTGAAAATGATTAGTTTGCCACCCAGCTTAGAGGTATTAACATTTAGTTGAATGAGAATATTTGTGGTAAAGGATGCTTACAATTATTAACATTTAGTTGAATGAGAATATTTGTGGTAAAGGATGCTTACAATTATTAACATTTAGTTGAGTGACAATATTTGTGGTAAAGGATGCTTACAATTATTAACATTTATTTGAGTGAGAATATTTGTGGTAAAGGATGCTTACAATTATTAACATTTATTTGAGTGAGAATATTTGTGGTAAGGATGCTTACAATTATTAACATTTAGTTGAGTGAGAATATTTGTGGTAAAGGATGCTTACAATTATTAACATTTAGTTGAGTGAGAATATTTGTGGTAAAAGGATGCTTACAATTATTAACATTTAGTTGAGTGAGAATATTTGTGGTAAAAGGATGCTTACAATTATTAACATTTATTTGAGTGAGAATATTTGTGATAAAAGGATGTTTACAATTATTAACATTTAGTTGTGTGAGAATATTTGTGGTAAAGGATGCTTGCAATTATTAACATTTAGTTGAGTGAGAATATTTGTGGTAAAAGGATGCTTACAATTATTAACACTTAGTTGAGTGAGAATATTTGTGGTAAGGATGCTTACAATTATTAACATTTAGTTGAGTGAGAATATTTGTGGTAAAGGATGCTTACAATTATTAACATTTATTTGAGTGATAATATTTGTGGTAAAGGATGCTTACAATTATTAACATTTAGTTGAGTGAGAATATTTGTGGTAAAAGGATGCTTACAATTATTAACATTTAGTTGAGTGAGAATATTTGTGGTAAAAGGATGCTTACAATTATTAACATTTAGTTGAGTGAGAATATTTGTGGTAAAAGAATGCTTACAATTATTAACATTTATTTGAGTGAGAATATTTGTGATAAAAGGATGCTTACAATTATTAACATTTAGTTGTGTGAGAATATTTGTGGTAAAGGATGCTTGCAATTATTAACATTTAGTTGAGTGAGAATATTTGTGGTAAAAGGATGCTTACAATTATTAACACTTAGTTGAGTGAGAATATTTGTGGAAACGGATGCTTACAATTATTAGCATTTAATTGAGTAAGAATATTTGTGGAAAAGGATGCTTACAATTATTAAGTTTTAGTTGAATGAGACTATTTGTGGAAAAGGATGCTTACAATTATTAACATTTAGTTGAGTGAGAATATTTGTGGTAAAGGATGCTTACAATTATTAACATTTATTTGAGTGAGAATATTTGTGGTAAAGGATGCTTACAATTATTAACATTTATTTGAGTGAGAATATTTGTGGTAAAGGATGCTTACAATTATTAACATTTAGTTGAGTGAGAATATTTGTGGTAAAATGATGCTTACAATTATTAACATTTAGTTGAGTGAGAATATTTGTGGTAAAAGGATACTTACAATTATTAACATTTAGTTGAGTAAGAATATTTGTGGAAAAGGATGCTTACAATTATTAACATTTAATTGAATGAGAATATTTGTGGAAAAGGATGCTTACAAATATTAACATTTAGTTGAGTGAGAATATTTGTGGTAAAGGATGCTTACAAATATTAACATTTAGTTGATTGAGAATATTTGTGGTAAAGGATGCTTACAATTATTAACATTTATTTGAGTGAGAATATTTGTGGTAAAGGATGCTTACAATTATTAACATTTAGTTGAATGAGAATATTTGTGGTAAAGGATGCTTACAATTATTAACATTTAGTTGAGTGAGAATATTTGTGGTAAAGGATGCTTACAATTATTAACATTTAGTTGAGTGAGAGTATTTGTGGTAAAGGATGCTTACAATTATTAACATTTAATTGAGTGAGAATATTTGTGGTAAAGGATGCTTACAATTATTAACATTTAGTTGAGTGAGGATATTTGTGGTAAAGGATGCTTACAATTATTAACATTTAGTTGAGTGAAAATATTTGTGGAAAAGGATGCTTACAATTACTAACATGTAGTTGAGTAAGAAAATTTGTGGTAAAGGATGCTTACAATTATTAACATTTAGTTGAGTGAGAATATTTGAGGTAAAGGATGCTTACAATTATTAACATTTAGTTGAGTGAGAATATTTGTGGCAAAGGATGCTTACAATTATTAACATGTAGTTGAGTGAGAAAATTTGTGGTAAAGGATGCTTACAATTATTAACATTTAGTTGAGTGAGAATATTTGTGGTAAAAGGATGCTTACAATTATTAACATTTAGTTGAGTGAGAATATTTGTGGTAAAGGATGCTTACAATTATTAACATTTAGTTGAGTGAGAATATTTGTGGTAAAATGATGCTTACAATTATTAACATTTAGTTGAGTGAGAATATTTGTGGTAAAAGGATACTTACAATTATTAACATTTAGTTGACTGAGAATATTTGTGGTAAAGGATGCTTACAATTATTAACATTTAATTGAATGAGAATATTTGTGGAAAAGGATGCTTACAAATATTAACATGTAGTTGAGTGAGAATATTTGTGGTAAAGGATGCTTACAAATATTAACATTTAGTTGATTGAGAATATTTGTGGTATAGGATGCTTACAATTATTAACATTTATTTGAGTGAGAATATCTGTGGTAAAGGATGCTTACAATTATTAACATTTAGTTGAGTGAGAATATTTGTGGTAAAGGATGCTTACAATTATTAACATTTAATTGAGTGAGAATATTTGTGGTAAAGGATGCTTACAATTATTAACATTTATTTGAGTGAGAATATTTGTGGTAAAGGATGCTTACAATTATTAACATTTATTTGAGTGAGAATATTTGTGGTAAAGGATGCTTACAATTATTAACATTTAGTTGAATGGGAATATTTGTGGTAAAATGATGCTTACAATTATTAACATTTAGTTGAGTGAGAATATTTGTGGAAAGGGATGCTTACAATTATTAACATTTAGTTGAATGAGAGTATTTGTGGTAAAGGATGCTTGCAATTATTAACATTTAGTTGTGTGAGAATATATGTGGTAAAGGATGCTTGCAATTATTAACATTTAGTTGAGTGAGAATATTTGTGGTAAAAGGATGCTTACAATTATTAACATTTAGTTGAGTGAGAATATTTGTGGTAAAAGGATGCTTACAATTATTAATATTTAGTGAGTGAGAATATTTGTGGTAAAAGGATGTTTACAATTATTAACATTTAGTTGAGTGAGAATATTTGTGGTAAAAGGAATAAATGAAGAAGGAAGAAAGGGAAGTCAATTGATAAAATGAAGGTGAGAGTTTAATGATACAGAGTTGGGATGGAATATATAAAGGGGGTAGCCACGATTGCAGAAGAATAAAAGCAGGGTTAGTTTGACAACAATTGTGGAGATGATAGTGTTGTCAAGATTAAGGCAATGAAGTTATTCTAGAAGCATTTGCAGCATGTCTAATTGATAAAAAAAGTTTTAATTATTTTTGGAATTTGCTAATAGGTGACATTGATTTCATGCTATGAAGAATGGATTTGCAGAGTTTGAAACTGAGTAGGAAAAAAATGTGTATCCTGTGCTTTTTAGTTTAGTGAAAGGAGTTTGTAGGTGAGGTATTGTGTTGTAAGGTTATATTTTGGCAGCAATCTCTAAGGAATCATTTGTGTGAAGGATGGGAAGCATTGTTCAAAGATGGGTTAATGTAAAAGAGTGCCTATCAGAAGGGTAGTCCTTTGTGCAATGGACAAGCACTTGCCTTTTGATAGGTAATGATATTCTCCCAGATTCAGCAAGCAGCTGTGCAAGAATAAGTTATTCCTGCATGGCAGGGACTGTTCCAGTTCAGCACGGCAGTGCACAATGCATATGTATGAAGGCGCGCTGCCGTGCTGTAAAACGGACATGGTTCCATGTGTGAGCACAGGGGGTGTGTCTGAGAACAGAGATCTCACAATACACATGCACCCTGTACTCCAGAATTGCCATTTTACAATTTAAAATGAGCAAGAATGCTCATAACATCCCCAACCCGTCAGGGTAAGAATAATAGATTTAGCATAAGCACATAGTGCATACCTCCCAACCCACCAGAGTAAGGAATGTGGGCAAAGCCATAAGGGACAATCGTCCCACAAAGCAGAAAGTTGATGGAATAACAGGTTCAGCATTAGCAAGGGTATTACAAAGGGTACAAATAAAAAAAAAACACAACAAATACATTTTTTTTATATATGCATTAAAGTTTAAGTGTAGCTGTGTGGGTGTCCCAGTTGCTTAGCTACACTTAGCCCAGCTGAAATGGCACAATAAGTAAAAAAGCAATAGACATCCAGCATAAACATAAGTGCAATAGTGTAGTGCTTAGAGTGTATGACTTGCATGTAATCATTCATGGTTTGAGCCTCACCGAAGCTATTTCCATTTTATATGCATAAACATATTAAAATTTTAATTTTTTACATATGTATTTTAGAAGTAACTGATTTTTTCTCAACCAGAGTAGTGTATTAGGCCCAGATGTGAGGTGCCAGTGTAATAAAGTAGTGAAACCCCCATATAAACACAAGTGCCCCATATGGTATAGTCACACAAGAATAAATTAATCACAGCACATTGGAGGATGTCAGGGAAGGTAAATAAATCTATATTATGTAAGGAATGATGACTTAATCCCATACAGGTGGTAGACCAATATAATAAAACATAAACAATGCTAAGCATTGCACAGCTATGTTGACTGGGTGTAAGTGTTGTGCACATATGAATACTAAGCAATGGATAGCCCAGCTAAGTGGATTTGCCCATTGGTAAGCAATGCTGAACCTGCCCCTTTAAGCACTGCCAACCTTGGCTAAGCAGGTTTGCCCGTAGCTTAGTTTAGCTGAGCATTTTCAAAACAGTCCAATCATGGTAAAGGGCGGGAAATCAGCCATATTTAAACACTGCAGGAGGAATACAGCTCATAACTGGTTGTAGCTCTCCACTGTAGGTAGTATGGCAGGTGTTGGAGAGGGCATGTGCTTCTGGATGCAGTGCTGGGGCATACAGGAATCCAAGGTCATGGTAGGACTCCTGGTCAAAAAAAACATGACATAAGACTGCTGCAGGAGCAGTACCAGGGCTCCCAATATAAAGCAGAAGCCTGGAAAAGTCTCGCCCATGATCTCACTAGTGCCACTGGTATCCCTCAGACTGGTGAGCAGGTCCAACACCACTATGCCGACTTGAAACGACTTGCCAACCTGCCGACTTGAAATGAAGAAAGAGACAGCGGAGATGTCCCAGCAGTATGTAAGTATTCATAGCAATAATTGTTTACCAAAGTCCAGCCTGTGTTTGTGATGGATAGGTATGCATAAATGTTTCTCTATTTTCATTACAGCTGCAGCTGAGTGGGCTGTGAACCAGGAAGCCCATGCCAGCAGGTTGCAAAGGCTGCATTGCAAGGCTGGTAAGTAACAATCCTGCTTGTAGTAGTCATACCAAATAAATATAAAGGAGTAAAATGTCACCTGGCACTATAAAAATGTGTATGGTTTCCACTGAATAAAGCAGACAATATGACAGTAATAGTCCCATATAGGTCATATTTAAATAAAAGTGTAACTGCCTGGCAACAAAGTTCTAAATCATGGACTGGTTGTCTTTACTCTAGTATGGCCTCACATGTTGCATTCACCAAGATCTGGTATGTGAATAGTACTGTTGTGTCAACTGTTTCTCATATTGTGCTACATAAAAAAAATATGTCTAGGAATGTCTGTATAAGAATGTTGTCATTATAAGATCAGATTGTACAACCAAGAGAGACTTATAAAACACTGAAGGCAACAACAGCACTTTCTAAATAGCTCAGTCTGATGAATCACAATTTGTTGTATTTTTAGCACACACAGCCAAGGTTCAAATCTCGGGAGTGGTAGTAAGCTGCATTCATAATCATACCTCTCAACTGTACAGATTTGTGCAGAATGTCCAGATTTTTGCCTCATATTTTTGGCCTGTTCCTCTATTTTCCTGACAAATCACTGGGATGATCGTAAGATTGTAGTCACTAAATAATGACATACATTTGAGTTTCAAACTTCATATCCTTCAGAAAATGCATATTAAAAAATCCTGTTACTCTAGCAACTTTCTAAAAGTTTCTAAGAGCAATATTTAAAATATGTCCCTATTTTTACCCCTAGTCTGTCAAGCTTTGTACAGAATTTTTGCATTAAGAGGAGGTTGAGAGGTATGTGTAGCAGAATTATAACTAGGAATCTGGGAATATGTGTAGAAACAGTCAGGTAGTGTTAACAAACATTCCCTCCACTGGTTTATCAGGTAAGAGGAGTAGAATGTAGCTATAAGACAGTTGACGTATACACTGTGTACAAACATACCACTGCCCAAACCAAGGCCATAGGGTATTGTAATAATACCTGTAGAGTACTGATTAGAGCAATGATCATTAACGTTGTGAGTACTGCAAGGATATGCAAGTTGTTAATTGACATCCCCCCACCATATCTCCAACAATAATCTAAACACACAAATCAATGGTATGTTTTACACTAAACTACTGTTGGGATATATGTCCTATTGTTCAACAGATATTGAAATGTGTTTCTATTAATGTTCCATGTTGAAATACTATCATTGATGGCCATTGCTATTAATGTAACCTGCATGGCGTTGTAATGGCCACTGTGATTCCATATATGCATGTGTTCTGTTTGCTATGCAACTGTTCCAAATCTGTTGTTTTGGGTTAATGGGAATATCTATGCATGCTGTTATAACTAATCCTGGATTGTGTTGACTATTACTAACGCACATATGTTCTAAAACTGTAACACCATAGCATGTTTGGGAAGGCCAGTCCCAGTGGACCCACCTCTCCCACCTCATCTGGCCATGGCACCAGGCCCCAGCACATCTGGGACCCACCCAGAGACCTCCTTGTTCGCTGGTCCTGCACCATCATTGGGTAGAGCTACCTCAGGGTATGGGGCTCGTTCTGCCCTGGGAGTGGGCGGTGACAGGATACTGTTACCTGAAGCCAGGTGCGGGGTTTGGTGCGTAGTGAGCTATGAAAGGAGTTTGGAGATCTGTTACGCCAGCTTGAGGACCACATTGTGCAATTAGAGGGGAAAGCCTGCCCCTCCTGCTCAGCCCCCAGCACAGCCACCTTCGGGGCCATGAAGGTGCAGTGGTGACTGCCCATGGGTGGGGACCTCAGTCCCACTGTTTCCATTTGGGGGCTCATGGGCTTCTGATTTCCAAACACCCCTCCCCATCCAAGGTGTTGACCCCCCACGTGTCATATACCACCCCTGTATGCTATCTTGTCTGTCTTTTTACCCAACCTACCTCCTCAAGTATACTTACTATCTTTCCCCAACATCCCACTCTCACCTTAAAAAAAAGGGCAATCTGTTCCCCAAAAAAATGTTTGCCCCATACATAGCTGTCCATTTCACACACGTGTCAACAGGACACATGTAATCTGGTCTAATTGGCTTCACAATACATTATTGTTATCCTCACCCCTCTCAGGGGTTTGAGTGTCCAAATATACCTCCAAATTCAGTATATATGCACAGCTGTTGCTGTAGAAGTAATGGACAGCTATAGACCTTCCCTACACCTGTCTTGCACATCCCTAGCTACTTTCCCTATTGTCTTTCCCTCTGCGTGCCCCCTTTTTTGCTACTTTCCTATCACACCCTTTTTTCTTTTCTTTTAAACAAATTAGTGCAGGGCTAAGTGGGAGTAAGCTATTTTAAGCAGTAGTAAGTGGGATTAAGCCTGTTTGCATGGAGCTAATCAGTACTTACACAGATTAAGCACTTTCAGGTTAACTGTCTGTAAGCATATTTAACCAGAAGTTAGCATTGCTTACCACTGCACAAACCCATGCAAACCCGCTTACAACTCCTTAAAAGTGCCTTAATCACTCTGTATCCAACAGCCCTTGTTCTGCCCAGCAGCAAAAAAAAAAAAAATCAGCCCTTGCAAGTCTCGAACCCAGGACCCTGCACACCATGGCCACAGCAATTTACCACTAAGTTATCTGAGGTGTAGATATTTTTGATGTTTTTATGTAGATATATATATATATATATATATATATATATATATATATATATATATATATACACACAGATATCCATATATATATATATATATATATATATATATATATATATATATATATATGGTTCCCATTCAGAAGCCTGAAACATCATAAGCCTGAAAATCAAAATCCTGAAACCAAAAGCCTGAAAATTCAGAATCCTGAAAACTCAAAATCCTGAAAGCCCAAAATCCCGAAAGACCAAAATCCTGAAACTCAAAATCCTGAAAACACAAAATAGACATACTGATGTCATTGTGGCTTTGCTATTGTTAGCCCTGTGGTGTTAGGTCATGCGTTAGGGTCAGGTAAGTGTCGGTTGGTTTTATTTTAGGGTTAGGGCGGTTTAAGTGAGTTAGGGTTAGGCGCAGGTTAGGCATGTATGCAATAGTGACAAATATTGGGGTTAGGGGCGGTTTAAGTGAGTTAGGGTTAGGCGCGGGTCAGGTGAGTGTGCGATAGTGACGGACCTTAGGGTTAGGGTTAGGGTCAGGGTCAGTTGGTAGATATTAGTGTCTTTATAGTGACATATTAGCATTATTTGTGTTTTCAGGATTTTGAGTTTCAGGATTTTGGTCTTTCGGGATTTTGGGCTTTCAGGATTTTGAGTTTTCAGGATTCTGAATTTTCAGGCTTTTGGTTTCAGGATTTTGATTTTCAGGCTTATGATGTTTCAGGCTTCTGAATGGGAACCATATATATATATATATATATATATGTATATAGATATACATACATACACACATATCTATATATCTATATATATATATATATATATATATATATATATATATATATATATATATATATATAGTGCATTCGGACATCGGAGCCACACTCTGAACCTCTCACTGCAAAAGTCTGACCAAAGGCACTGTAAATGGGGGTGAAGGCGCCTAAAATAGGGACCTCTTGTAATTATTGCCATTACCCCTTCCTCCACAGCTGAACTGTTTTGTCTTACAGCAAGATAACCAGTCATTGCAAGTCTTGAACCCAGGACCATACACAACTTAGCCACAATAAGTTACCACTAAGTCATCTGAGCTGCAAGATGATGGGATGATTTCTCTAACATATCCTGCAGAACAGTCAGTCTACCATAGGGAATGTACAATGTGGATGCAATAAACATTCTAATGATACACACACACACACACACACACACACACACACATATATATATATATATATATATACACACACACACACACACACACACACACACACACACACACACACACACACACACATACATACATATATAAATATATAACTACTTATAGATATATGTAAAGAGAGTATATCTAGAGGGTGAACAGAATACCAAACAGCCATTATTCTTACAGTTGCCACCTTTTCAAATGGCCATTGTTTGATTCTTTCCTACAAATAATTATTTCAGGAAACATATACCAACACACAATGCAAAAGACATGACACCACACAGTTTGCATACATAAACATGTTTATTTGTGTACTATTTCAGTTGTTTATGCCAATTCTTGTAGCAGTTAGGTGTTTGAAATACATAATAACTGATTAATGCAACTCTCAAAGAAAACATATGATACAGCAATCTGCAAAAAATAACATACTTTGCTGTCTAGGCTAAACCTTCAAGTAGTACAACAGTAAAAAGCACACTTGCCTTGAAGACAAGAATCAATCAACACTTAATTACAGATGTAGTTCAACAGCCTCCAGTTACACTCTGTAGTCAATCCCCTAGGGGGAAAGTATCAACTGTCATAATGTAAATGTATCCATTACATAACAATGGTTAATTTAAAATGTCACTATCACACTGACAAACAGAACTGTGTGTAAGACAGTAAGCTGTAGCCCACCACTGTTCCCATGGTGAAATGTATGAAAATGTACAGCCATATACCTTAATGTTGCTTAACACTGATATCTCTCACATGTTGTAACAGCTCAGGTTAAAAGCATTTAATACCCTCCCCCATAAAACATCTTTCAAGGGCATATAACAGTGTTCTCTTTACACTGACTTCCAGACTGTATAGGGTCACACACGTTTTCCCCAGCTGTAGCCCTCATATATATGGACCCTACCCCACAACTTGTGTGGGAGTCCACAACATCACTGGAATGATAGCAGGAATGTCAGCACTAAATAATGGTAGACCTGTATGGTATGTATCACCCTCTTACTGCATGACATCTGGACAAAGCCTGACATGTAAGTGGAGGACAGAGGCTTAAACATACGGCCATATTTGAAATATTGCTGTTATACACTGTGAAAGTTGCTGATGTTACAGGATTGGTTGCAACATACCCTTACTCAGGAATATGAAGTCAGAAACACAAATGGATGTTGCCATGTACTGATAGCAATCAACGGAGGGAATGCCACTGATATGTCAGGGACAAGACCTGTGTGGGGAACAGACAAAACATAACAGCCAATCCTCTGGCCATCATGTGGATAGGCCCACAGTTGACAGCTATGCAGACTGACTGCATTCCATGCAAATCTAGCATGTACACACAAACACGGTAAAACTAGCAGTATTCAATGCATATAACAGCAATACTCACACAATTTCCCTAGTTCTGGAACCTTATACAAACATGTAGTTGGCCTGTGCCCACAAGTCCTGTTGTAAGAGATAGTCCTACCTGCTGTAACACTGCTGCCCCCCACACATGAAGGATATCTTCCATACAGGAAAGGTAAAGGGACAATGCCCACATGATGTAGTTATTTATAGTAATGGGTTGCTATGACATTGGCTATTGGAAGAACTACACAGCTGTCTGCATGCAATTAGCAAGTGGAGAACAGCAGTTGGTGCAGAGGCCATCACCTGAACATGTGCATCACCTACAAAAGCCATGTTTCAACTTAGTCAAACAAGCTCAATCTCAGTAGTGGAGAGAGAGAGAGAGAGAAAGAGAGAGAGAAACACACACACACAAAAACCACATAAACAAAACCTCAAAATAAGAAATAAGAAACAAGAAGACAACATGTACACAGAAGGAACCTGAAGATAAACCAGGTATGTGAAACATGTAAGTATGTAACTGAATGTAGTACTTAGCCTGTACTAATGGGATAGATGATTATGAAAGATGTATATGTGCCATCAGTACTTGCTGTAATGATGTCCTGCTGAACAAATGCTATGGACATAGCATCTGGCTCTGTCTGCAGTGGGCCATACCTGTCAACTGTGCAGATCTTCACAGAATGTCAACATTTAGCCATCATACTGTTTGTTCTGTTCCTCCAAGCATCTATATTAGTCTGGCAAATAGCTGGAGATGGAAGTAATGAAGTCATGACAGACACATGAGTTTCAGACCCCACCACCTTCAGAACAGGTATGGTAATGCAAAATTTATCATGCTACAAACCTCATAGGTTTGTAATGGGCATATCTATGATCTGTCCCTATATATTCCCCAATGTTAGGCTTTGTTCATGTGTGATGCTCTAAGAGGGAAAGGACAGCTCACATATGGCAACCACTAGAGTGCCTGTCAAACAGTCATATCTGTGCCACTGCTAGGCCAGTTAATGGAATGTTACCCATATCCATATCTTATCTGTGAATTTGAGTATTATACATGTTTGTATTGTAAATCTAGGATACCTATATGCGGCATGATCATAGTAAAGCACTGTTGCAGATGTGTATTAAACTGCATATGATATATTGAATTAATAACATTCAACTGTACAGTGTTCTCCTGGACAATGTTCACAGTTGTGACAGATATCTATAGTCACTTACACATATACTTGTGTTATGGCAGCTATATTAATACTTTATCAAAACCGACTTCCCTGTTTTGTCACCTAGTGATGTGGAGCAAAGACCAGAAGTCCTGGTATAACAGGATGAGATTTATGATTGAGCTGCAAGACTGTAAATA
This sequence comes from Protopterus annectens, assembly GCF_019279795.1. Lineage (NCBI taxonomy): Eukaryota > Metazoa > Chordata > Ceratodontiformes > Protopteridae > Protopterus > Protopterus annectens. Next base: position 1,230,368,571 of record NC_056732.1, read on the forward strand.
CAGTGTGCCATAATGACATAGAACACAAATGTATACCAGGTATCCCATGAGCATGTGTATGTATGCGTATATTCAGCTGAAAGGCACAGAAGTAATAACATGGGTCATAAGCAGTCTGGAAAATGGGATGTGCATGTTGCACATGTGTGTAATATCACTGTCACTGCATACAACAAAATAAAATGTGTACTGCTACTGATTGTTGCATTGCCATGACACTGATATGGGTACTACAGTAGGTATGCTTATCACATAGTAATCAGAGAAATGTACAACTGTGCTATGACCCACTGGCCATGCCTACCACTAACAGCTATATCAACACCCATGTACACTGGATATCAAAGTGTACACACCCCTGTTGGAATGCCAGGTCTGTGTGTTGTATGCCAATGAGACCACAAAAAGTCATGTCAAAACATTTCTCACCTGAAATGTGATCCATAACCTGTACAATTCTATTGAAAAAGAAACAAAGCTGTTTCATGGAACGTGAGCAACCATTGCCAAGTGAAGATGTGATATGATGTTCATAGGTTCATAGGTTCATAGGTTCATACTAGGCTATCTGCCCAAGGGCATTTATAAGCCTAGCCCATAGTTATGTGGCTTTCACCACCCCTTTAGTTTGAATAAAAACTATGCCTATCATTTTGCTGTGCCTCTGTCAAGCAGTGACACTGAAGTAATCCCTGGGGTATATCTGCAATCTCCCATCCATTGGTCAAGATTCCTCTTGAACAAGGCCAGAGAGGTGCTCTGCCTCACATGTACCGGGATTTTGTTCCACAGCATAGGGAGTCTCTGGGTGATGAATCTGTCCCTCCAGCATGTTCTATTTATAACCGTGTCAAGGTTTAAGTCTCCGCCCTTGTGGTTCTGAGGGATCTAGATTTTTGAGGTGAAGCATATTCATCAAATCTGGGTTTGACATGGCCTTATATGTCAGGCACAGGTCACCTCTGAGCAAGCGGTATGAGACTGAATAGAGCTGGAGTTCTTTCAGTAGGGCAGCATAAGACATATTTTGAGACCCTTTATCCTTTTGGTGAGGAACTTTGGGGCCTTTCAAGCTGCAGCAGGTGTCTGGTCAGATACATTCGAGCAGGGCATTGTACTCAATCATAGGTCTAATGAGTGATGAGTACAGGGGCGATGACCTCCCTTGATCTAGATGTGAATCCTTCATGATCAGGTGGGCGATATAGAAGGTTTTCCTAACTACTTTAGCAACATGAGTGTCAAGCGAAGGCTACTGTCAACCTGGGTCCCCAGATCCCTGATGACTTTTTCTGTGCCCAGTGGATTGCCACCTATATGGTAGCTAGGGGTAACCTTGTTTTTCCCGAAGGGTATGACTATGCATTTTTGGCGTTTAACTTCAGGCCATGGCTCTGGCACCAGTTATCCATTTCTGTGAGGCCCTTCTGGAGGATATCTGTGTCAGATGTGTTTCGACTATGGCTTCAGTTTGCAGTCATCTGCAAACTTTGTCAGCCATAACCCTCCTGTGTTTGCTTGTACTTCAGAAAAGTAGATGCCGAACAAGAGTGGACCCAGGACTGAGCCCTGTGGGACACCACTTGTGACAGGCTTTGAGTCTGACATGGGTCCAGCAACTCTGACCCTGTGGGTTCTGTCACTTAGCCAGTTTGCAACCCATCTTGTGATGTATGGGTTTACATTCAAGCTGATGAGTTTTCGATGATACCTGAGTGGGGTATTATGTCAAGGCCTTTGCCAGGTCGAGGTAGGCTGTATGGACTGCCTTTCCCTCATCAATGGCCTTGGTGACTGTCTCGAAAAAGTCAACCAAGTTTAAGAGGCAGGATCTGCCTTTGACAAAGCCAAACTGGGTTGGATCCAAAGTCTGCAAGTTCCCTATGTCTTTATTTATGAGTTCCATTATGATCCTCTCCATGGCTTTGCAGATAAGGCTTGTCAAGCTAATGGGCGGTAATTTCAGGGTCTGTGGAGGCACCGCCCTTATGAAGTGGGACCACAGTCACCGTCGCCACTCCTTGAGTGTATCCTGAGGTGAGGCTAAGATTAAACAGCTGTCCTAACTGTGGGTTTAATTCCTCGTTGAGTTAAGTGAAGCACACAGCCGGGGACACCATCCGTCCCATGGATGCTGTGTTTTGCCTTAGTGAGGGCAGTTCTCACCTGGGCGTTGGAGATGTTTGGGGGGCTACAATCCTTTGGAATAGATATCTCTCCTTTTGGGGGGGGGGAGAAGTTTGCACTGAACCTGTCAGCCAGTATGTTGGCAATGTGTGTAGGTTCAGTAATTTTCACATCATTTTGAACTAATTCTGAGCATATCTGGGAGTTTCCTCCTAGGTTTCTAACATAGCTAAAGAAGGCCTTATGATTCTCTTTAGAGTCCTTGGCGATTTGTCTCTCAAAATTTGCCTTGGATGATTTTATGAGAGCTCTTAGTTTTTACTTATAATGATCAAAGGTGTCTTACCTTTCAAGGATTTTGCTCTATCTTGTAGTAGCTTCCTCCTTTTGTTGTAGAGCTTGTTTATGGCTGGGGTCCACCAGACTGGATGCTTGCCTTTGGTACAGAGAGTCTTAGTTTTGTTTGGGATTGCCTGATCCATGCAGTCCTGTAGGTGCTGGTAGAAGGCATTTGTAAGTGATTCAGCGGTTTGAGTAATGTTTACCACTGGCTCAGGGGCCTTAAAGGAGACCACACTAGTTTTTAGAAGTGTGAAATTGGCTTTTGAGAAGTTTTTCACTGTGGTCTTTTTTGTTTCAGGTGGAGGCGGGATGAGGACCTCCAGCGAGATTAGTTTATGATCTGATCTCACCAGTGGGGGGTATACTTCCAGTGTTGAACATTTTGATCCCATGTTCATGATGATGAGATCAAGTATGTTTTCTCCTCTTGTGGGGATGGTGACTAGTTGTTCCATGGCATTTGAGTTTATGAACTCCAAGAATCTTTGGGTTAGAGTGTTCGGGCTTGAGTAGTGTTCCCAGTCTATATTAGGGTAGTTGAAGTCACCTAGTATGATGGTGTTTGGAGATACATTTATCCTCCAATGTTTTCAGGAAGGCCATGTGAGGTTCCTGAGTTTGAGAGGGTGGCCTGTAACATGCTACAAATTGCAGAGCAGTCTTGCCTATGGTTAATTGCACCTGGATGGTCTCCGATGCATCGTCTGTTGCCAGCAACCTTGAGGTGTGGGTGTCCTTTATGAATATGGACACCCCCTCCTTTCTTGGTGTTGTCCGGATTTTGGGGCGGAACGCATGATATGAGGTGAAACCTGTTAGTGCTGGGGTGCTCTCAGGAGCCTTGAACCAGGTTTCTGTCACAGCACAGACATCGATGTTCTCCATATTGAGAAGGGCCTCGTGCGTGCATCTTGAGATTGAGACTTCTGGCATTGAGCAGCATTACCCTTAGTTTTTTTCCTTTTTGGTGTTCTAGGGTGGTAGGTTTAGAATTTGAGCCTTGCTAAAAAAGGCACTATGGGGGTGGCAAGAGCCTTTGCCAATATCCGGAAGCCCAGGGGTCACACGTGCAAGCCGCCCCTTGCGAAGCAGCGTGGCTTGTCCAGCATGTCATCCCAGGCAGACAGACATTGGATCCTTTGAATGACACCAGAATTTAAGCCAATTATTAAAGCTGATCATCTTATCACTGTATTGTGGCATTATTCTAGGTGAAGGTAGGATACTGCTCAAGGTCAGGGTCATACCTGCCTGGGCTACATAATCAGAGAGCTCCTCGATGTCCCTTTTCATGTAGTCCAAGGAGGTACATCTCAGGTCGTTGACACCAGCATGGACAATGACTGAGTCGTACTTGTACCTGCTGTTGAGAGACCTGAGTGCTTGCGTTATGTGGCGGATTCTAGCGCCCGACAGGCAGCTTACTGTGACCTTCTCTTTACTCAGTCTGGTGAGCGGGACGTCAGTGTGTCTGACTATGGAATCACCAATGACAAGTGTGTCTGGCATTTTGTTTGGCCTTAAGGGCTGTGACTGTTTGACACTCTGACTGTGTGGTCTATGTGTTGCATGTGTTGGGTCGTGAGGTGGTAGTTGTTTGGGTGTCTGCTTTGGTGGCCTCTGCTGTTTTGGTAAATTTTTGATCAGAGCCTCCAGTATGTCGTTGTGTGAGTATGTGTATGATTTGAAGTTGTGATGGTACCATGTGTGACTGGGTATGTATTGTGTGTGGTTACCTTCTCCTCCTGTCTGGTCTTGCCAGTCCTATGTTGAGAGAGCTCAGCCTCCAGTTTGGCCGTATAGTTGCATCTCTCACATGTATTTGTGTTTTGTGGGAGAAGGAGAGGATTGTCTGTGTACATGAGGCAATTGTAACATTGCCTCAATATTCCCAGGTTCACCAGTTGAGCTGGAGAGGACACTAGCAACTGATCCTCGACATACTAAGTAGTAGATAAAGAACTTTCAAAGGACTCCGGGGAAGTGGGTTTTAGGCTGGTGGGGTACTATCTATAATAAGAGTGCTTTATCAAGGTGCAAGTACTGTAGGAGTAAGTGCTAGGCTTTACAGATAGAGAATAGTCTACTTGGGAATCAAGCGTAGATGAACTTTTCAGTTATAGGATATGCTGGTTAGATCAGCAGTACAGCTCGAGGAAGGTAGTTCTAAGGGAAAATTGGAAGAGTGGAATTTAGATGGCCCAAATAGTTTAACCTTGTTTAACCGCCACTGCTCTTGTGTGCAACAGTGGCAACTCCATGCTTAAATCGCGCAGCGTTTAGCGTGTTTTATAGCAGGGGCTGAAGGGAGCTAGGAATTGGCCCAAAGCGACCAATAGACTACTAGTTTCTGGCTGAAACTTCACCAAATCGGACAAAAGGCTCAGTGCTTCCCACTCCCACTGGTAAGCAAAGAAACTTCCCTCCTTCCTAATAAGGCAATGGATCTGTAACAGGAACTAAATACAAAGCCCAGGGATCAGCAACTCTGAAACTGGACTACTCTAGTTCAGTAAGGCAGGAAAACAAGAGATTTTTGTTTTATTACAGAGACAAGGAAAAACAGACAGTAAATGCTATAAATGCTGTAAATTGGCTGACTTTAGTGTGTAGCCTACAGAAACAATTTGCAACAATTAGTAACTTAAAGTGCAATAAACAGTGTAAAATGCAGAAATCACTTAAAGTAGCAGTAAAACAGATGAAATGCAGTCGCTAGCTTAATAACAGTGGGAAAGCCACAAAAATACTTATATCTGGTAGAAAGTCACTCTTTTCTCTCTGCTGCTTGGATCACTCTGCAGGCCACCACGAGGATCTGTGCTGAGTTGGTACAAGCTGGAAAACGTGTTTAGCGTGTTTTATAGCAGGGGGCTGAAAGGAGCTAGGAATTGGCCCAAAACGACCAATGGACTACTAGTTTCTGGCTGAAACTTCACCAAATCGGACAGAAAGGCTGCTCAGTGCTTCCCACTCCCACTGGTAAGCAAAGAAACTTCCCTCCTCCCTAATAAGGCAATGGATCAGTAACAGGAACTAAAAACAAAGCCCAGGGATCAGCAACTCTGAAACTGGACTACTCTAGTTCAGTAAGGCGGGAAAACAAGAGATTTTTTTGTTTTATTACAGAGACAAGGAAAAAAACAGACAGTAAATGCTATAAATGCTGTAAATTGGCTAGCGCACTTTAGTGTGTAGCCTACAGAAACAATTTGCAACAATTAGTAACTTAAAGTGCAATAAACAGTGTAAAATGTTAGAGTACAAACCAAGACAAATGGATGCTGTAATCATTTCAGCAGGTGTTTATACAACATAGTGTAAGGGTGTGCACACACATTCAACTGGCTTACTGTACTGAGTATTAATTTGTATATGTTTCCACAGGACAGATTGTTATGTTCCCTATTGAACTGAGCAGGCTATAGGACACATCACAGCTAGGGATTCTGTTGACATGTGCTTTTGTGGGTTCATGTTCCAATTGCACAAGTACCATGCATTGTAACGGGTGTGTACACTTCATATCCTCTCCAGCTATATGGAATCAACAGTACCTTACCTGTACAACTATCCTCCACCAACGATAGAGTAATCCCCCTTGGTGGACAGCCCCAAGACACAAAGCACATAATAGGTTGCTATAGTGGCTGTACAGGGACACATAGGTGCAGACCACAACTTGAAAGCAAGTGCACCTCTATCTGAGCAAGCATTTAGGTTCACAGGTGACTTCCTGTAAGGCTGACTATGACTAGAAATCAGATATGTCCAAACCACCAAGGCCAGTTGCAACCATGTCTCCACATATGTACACAGTCTCAGAGCCAGTAATACAAGTTAACCTGTACTGGGGGTAAAGCACACCTCATACACACATGCCATGGATACAGGCAACCTGTATCAGACAGGATAGGCAGGAACAGTGGCACCCTGTCCACAACATTAGTACAGGGGGATATGCACATCAACCACATTCCTGCCCTCATCAGTGGTGAGTATGGACATAATTCCAACTGATGGCAATAACAGCAAGTCTCCATGGGTCATGAGAACATCACAGTTTGCCTCCTACATGAACACAGGCATGTGCTCACAGTTCCATCACATACTACAGTCAAACACACACATGCCACCATCCACACACCATCCACATGGAAGATGGCCACTGTCATCCATCTACACAGAAATAATGGTGAATGGTGGATTATGGCATTGTGTCCAACATTGGGGGAACTGGCTAGGTCAGGGCCAGGAGTGAAATGCAAGACATCAAAGCCATGATAGCTTACAGTGTTATGGTATGGTCTGGATTATTTGCAAGTAATATCCACTGTTGATGTGCATGTGGACACCCGTATGAGGTCCTGTGACCTTTTTTCCTGTTAATGTCTTCCAGGTACAATGTCCTGAGAACGTCTGCCCACATTCACAAACCTGGAAAATGATGCAGTCATCCAATACCTCATCATGCATCATGCCATCCTATTCAGCCGCAGGGCCCAGGATTTTCAGGAGAGGAACACTCTGTGGAATGAGCTCATCCACAGGGTAAACAATGTCGGGCTGCAGAACCGTAATTATGAGCAGGTGCAGTATTGCTGCACAGATCTGATCCACCATGCCCATCAGCGTGCTGCTGCAGTTAGGAGGGACCAGCTATCCACAGGTGGGAGTCATGCCATCCATCCCCCACTGACATATACTGAGGAACTCCTCACCAGCCTTGGGTCATCCTCCCACCAGCCAAGCAAGCAGGCTGAAGACAGCATTGTGGAGGTGGGTGCCACCCACACAATGGATGAGGAGCGTGCACGTAAGGCTCCAGGGCATATTACTAGACCACTGTTGCTTATCCATTTTCATCTGTAAAGTATCTACATGCATATGTCAGATAAGACAGTCTGTTGCTGCAGTGTAGTAATGAACAGATGTGCATAATCTCTAGTACTGTGGGTTTCTACTGTCGATGTGCTGAAATGCTGCTCCCACCCTGTACCAATGCCACAGGTGTGGCTACTGACATTACTTCTCTCACACAACTATTTAGGTCCCTCTGGTATACAACTGGGGCAGCAGCCTGTAGCTGGTGAGTATGGAGTTGTTTTGTTCAGGTTTGCCAATACACCAGCCATGTTATGGCCATTCTATTTGCCATGCACACATTTAAAGCACCTACCCATAATGCATGCTGTACACGTTCACTTATTGTTGGTGTTAACTGCACTGCATCACAGTGGTCACCATAGTGGCATATCTGAAGGGTATGTAACAGTCCTGCAGTATACCTAACAACCTGTCAGTGCAAGATGTGCAGACAGAGATGAACATAATGGTGGGACAAATTGCCTACAGTAGGGACATGTCTGAAACATTACCCTTATACGGTGGCTACAACAGTGTTTACACCACTATTACAATGGCATCTGTTCCTAATATAAACAACGACAAACCACAATACCACATTCCACATCTTTTACAACCTGTAATGTGATGCTAACATGAGCAATGAATGTGTAATATGGAATCCTATGTTAGGACAACAAATATGGGGAATACATACCTTAACAAACATTGGAAGCATATGTGTGCACACACTCCAAATATATTGTGGAAGCAGCTTGTGATGTACTGACAGCATTCACTCTTCTTGAGTACACACCTTCCATCAAGTACAGGGCCTCAATGTCATACCAGGTAATGGTCTGCTGTCCAAGAAGTACATCCATGACATTTGCCCACTCACCTGCAACAGAGGCAGCTGTGGCTTGCACACATCTTACAAACCATGAAATGAATCCCATATCCGAAAGATGGCACTCAGGAGTGGGAAAAGTAGCCTCACCTCACCATTGCATATACCATGGCAAACAGTGCAAACAGTCATGTATGTGTGTATGAAGTATGGGACAACATTGATGTAGAAAATAAACAGATGTCCATCCAAAACAGATGACAAAACGTGTTGCAAACTGGTCATGGAGGCTGCCCAGAAACATGGAGCAACACTGAGGGACATGCAGGAATGTCTAGCAAGTACTGCCTGTGTAGTACCTATGTCGGCAATTGCCTGGATTCTGCATAAGTGTGGCCTATGGGTTAGGTAATCAGATGGAAGTGCTGTCCCACATGATACATCATCCAGGGCTCTCTACAGGTAGCATAAGCATAACATCAAGTTCTCCCAAAGGCATGTATTGCAATGTGTAAGGGTGTCATGAGATCAAGGCTACAGACAGTATTCATAAAGATATGTGTGGTGCACAAGCAACACCTCATTCCACCTCAGGGTCACCATCCCCAATATTTAGCTTGCTGGTGCCAGTGTTCATTAGCTGGAACTAGGCTGGTAGACATTGTGTTTGGAATTTGGAACACTGCAAAATAACACCCGTGTGGCCCATAGTTGTCAAACATCTGTAATAAAGCTGAGGATGGGGAGGGGTGTCAGCTTGAAACACAACAGTGAACTGAAGCATACACCAAAAGCTTGCTAAGAATGGCTGTATCTGAACACAGTGAAGGTTATGAATTGTGCCAGACATAACCCTGACTCTATAGCAATGGTGAAGCCACTGTGTGACCTCCAAGGGCTGTGCACATGAGCTGATCTTGCAATATGGCAGAGTTGGGGGACATTTGTAGGACAGAGTGACCAAATAATGGCAAGTGAAGATGGGCCATGCTAGTATATCTCTTCCAGGAATAGTGACTGCTGTAGTTCACTTAACAGGTGCTTCAACAGACCATTGTGTTAAGGGTGTGCACACTTATGCAAACCACATATTGTATGCATCTCATTCAGCATCTGCACAACTAGACTAACACATTTGTTTGATACTGCATTGGATTGCACAGGTCATATGTCACATATCAGGTGTGTGTAATGTTAACAAGTGCAGTATTGTGGCCCTATTGCATATCATAGAAGTGGTTGGCATGTCAACAAGGGTGTGTACACTCCTCATATCCACATTAAGCTTTGTAGGTTGTCAGTGTAACTGTATTTTATTGCACATACATGCACTGCTGATGATGGGATATGCAAATCAAAGGACAGGCATTAATTACTGACATCAGTCATATCATCCCAGGTATGTGTCAGATAATCACATAGGGGCTGTGAGCAACAGAGCACACATAACTGCCACACATATATACATTCAGCAATGGTGTATACACTTGTGAGGTATGGTGCACAGTACATGCCAGTGTGCTGTACAGGTGCACAGCAATACTGTGTACATGGGTGCAGTGTGTTCCAGGGGAAGGAGCATCACCTACTAACACAACTCATGCATCACAGAGCTGTATAATGTTGATAACAAGGATTGAGTATTGCTGCAGTGTATGCTGTTGTGCCAAATGTCATGCATGTTGACTCTTGGGTAATGAGAGGTCTGTGTAATATCTTTGTGCCACCTCACCTGTAAGAGAGTGTGTGTGTGTGTGTGTGTGTGTGTGTGTGTGTGTGTGTGTGTGTGTGTGTGTGTGTGTGTAGAAGTAAATCATAATGTACAGGTCTAATTTGCATTTCTTGTCTGCTCCTCACAGGTGGCGAGGTGGGTCAAAGTCCCTCCTGCAGGCAGTCTGATGTTAGTGTCCATATAGACTCTGACAATAATGATAGGCATAGTGAGGCACAGGCAGGGTTGTCAGGGGCTGAATCTATGCCATTGGTTGACATCCCACTGTTATTGACCCCATCCCTTCAAGCAGTCACAATGGCCATACATACCCCATCACCAGTGGCCATAGATGAGGGAAAGTTGGTGGGTGGTGGCATGGGACAGGAAAGTGTGGTGACTATGGCAAGTGTGTCTGTACACAGCAGCCATAGCAAGATGACTGGCGAGGCACCACACAGGCAGATGTACAGGGGTGCTCATAGGAGGGCTGCTGGCCATCATGCCCCTGGCAGAATTACCACAGCAGGTGTCACCAGACACATGTTTTGGGCCACCATGGAGGCACAGGCACATATGGAACATTACACCAGAGATAATCTGATGCTCCAAAGGGCTACTCTTCCTGCTGTATGTGACAACATCCATGATCTTGCAAGTGCCCACCATTATTTTGCAGAGGTCATGAATAGACAGTTGGGTGAAATGGTGGGAATCTTCGTCCGTGTGGTGTCTGTGGTAGAGCATGTGGTGGGAGTAAGGTGTCTGCCATGTGGACGTAGGACAGTAACACCAAAAGGTGGAGGTCTACGTGGACATGCAACAACTCACAGCCACTCCCGTAGTGGCAGTACCAGCACCAGCACTGCAGAGGGTTGCTATCCACACCACAATGCAGCAGGCCACGTGCACGTGATCCTGGCCAATCCCAACAGGGACACGGATCCAGCGGACAATCGTCATCATCAGGGTAGAGTACCATATCTGGACTTCTGCCTGGTAGTGCCCATGCAGCCCCTGGCAGGCACAGTTCTCATGTCTTTGGCCAGACACAGTGAACTGTACACCCTGCCATGTACGGTCTGTAGCTGCCAACAAACTCCTGTATAGGGCAGCCACATGGCAGAAATGTGTGCATACATATACACACATCACCAACACAGCTAGGACACCTCCATACCTACACACACCACATCTGCATAGCCCATTTAATAAAGAACCCCCTAACCCATACACATGATGTCAACCAAATGGCTCAGCCTAGGCCTCTGGCAAACCCACAACACACCCTGTGCATATGATGATACCTGTGCCACATCCCTGTCATCCATACCATCAATGCAGGGACATGCTAAGATGGTTCTGATGCAGAGGGTGATTGTACTAAGGTTTAGCAATGTAATGCCGTTTAACATGTTTTCAGCTGGAATGATTAATGCTTACACATAAGGGTGTGTATCTGTCCAGCCATGATGCATTATAGCTGTTATTAACAGTGAATGATTGTGGTCTTCATGATGTATTCTGTTTGTGTTGTAGGTGTCTATGTGTCAGCAGGATGTTGGTTTGCTGTCCTTTCCTACAAGGGGTGTGGCACTGTGGTGACACATTGACTGTGTCATATCCCGGGTACAGCTGGACACAAGTAACAGGTCTGTATAACAGTTACTGCATATGCCACATGGCTGATAGGTCTGAGGGGTGTATACAGGTGAGTGCATGGTGGCTGATGTAAGCAGCTCTTCTACAGTGGACAATGGTAATTGTACTGGGTGGCACACACCAAATGTTTGTGAATAACACACACACACAGAGGCTTTGGTGTTGATGCAATACACAGAGAATACTGTTCACATGGATGCACCTCATTTTGCAGTGAAATCATTTTGGCCTATGTAATCCCACGAAGACCAAATTGCCAAAACATCATATTAGTAAATAATCCGTCTGCCAGTTTAATGTCATTGACAATGGTACTGGCAGGGTATATGTCCTCTTCCTCAATGTAGTGCAGTCCTGGAGTTGGTAAACATAGGTGGGCTGGTGTGGGTAGCACAGCCCCTCCCCCCCCCCCATTATGGAGGGTGTGGGATGGAATATACCCACACATAGTGTGAATAACTACTTACCCTCTTAACATAAACTGCACAGTAATAACAGCATACTAAGTGAGGGGATATGCACAACAATAACCCCAATGTGGGTGGCTGTGCCCACAACAACCACACCCAACTATATATACCAACTCCAGTATTGCTGTACAGCTGTACAGTGGGGAAGAGGGCATTTACACATCCACCACTAGTTTTGATGGAATGAATTTCCACAAGATGATTGCTTTGAAATGCTACCTTTTGCCAGTTAGTTCTCAGACAAATGATCACCTGGGACATATATTTTATGCAAACTGAAGTAGATCCCTTCACATACACACACACTTAGTTGGCAACACTGAGAGTAGAACCCCTACCCAGGTATTTATTGCTACTAATGTGTTTGGCCTTAATTGCACACACCACAGAGCTTTTACTGAACAATACATAGTATGACATACTGTCATATACACATTGACAAACACACACAGTCATTGACACATTTGATAGACCTGGGTTTAGCAGTGCTAACTACCTTGTCAGTGAGTCCATATTCTTACAGAGTTTTTGCACACAGCACATGCATCATTGGGCTGAACAGTGTAAACAGTTACCTGTATGGTTGATGGTGACAGTGGTCCTCATACAGTGGACCTTGGGACATGTACTGGGGGTACCATGGTATAAAGACAGTATACCCAGCACCCACACCCCATATTGGATACTGTACTCACTGAAACCCATGATAATGCTCTGACATACCCACAATCATACATTGACCAGGACTGCAATACAAACCCTTGTCTATCTAATCAGTGCTACTACAGGGATATGCATTTATTGCACATGCCACAGGGATAGTAGGGTAAAGGTTTGTCATGGCTTTCCTAATGTCAGCAACATCACCATCCCTTATAATGTATGACAAGGTTTATTGTATTTGGAGAATATGGCCTCAGAATGCTGTCTCCTACAAATATGCACACTTACAGACAATTGCACACACATACACATGCAACTGCACACACACACACACACACACACACACACACACACACACACACACACACACACTTTCCAGGACTCAGGGGGTATCACACCTATCTATCCATTTGTAGAACAGTGTTATGCTGGCACTGACAGCTCCAGGTAGCCCATAGGGTGAAGAGTGTAACAAGGTACATTTAATGTCAATCACATCAGCAGCCATTTCTAAGTATAGCAATGGGGAGTGTAGTGGGTGAGAAGGCCCTCAGAGTATTTTCAACTACAAGTTTACAAACACACAGACACTGTTATTCTCAGTAATGCACACTGACACATTTGTCAGTACTAAGGTCCATAGGTGCAGGTGTTCCTAGGTGTGTACGGGGCTAATGTCCGTGGAGAGATGAGAAGAGTAGGGCATGTGGGTACACTGGTATCATGCCACGTGACATTTGTCAGCAGGCCATCTTTCAACTGATGCCACTTGAGTGATCCCCAGGGTGACATCCAACCAATCATGTGGTTTTCTCTTGCAGAGAGCCAGTGAGGTGCTCCAATTGACATGTATGCAACATATATTGCATAACATGGCCAGTGTCTGGGTTAGAGACCTTTACCCAAGCATGTTCTGTGGTGCATACAGGTTGGGGTTTCCTAACTGTGGCATTCATAACACAGCTGGGCAGACATGTCAGTGTTAGTCAATCAGAGATTGCCTGGAAGCAGCCAAGATGGATACCTGATATCTGCACATCTGTACAGAGGACAGACATAAATTATCTAGCCAACAGGTTATGCATTAGGATGAATGTTTTGACAGATAGACGTCTGACACTGATAGGTATGCTATTACTACATGACAGCAGTCCTTAATGAGATGTCCTAAACACATAGTAGTCTACAGTTAATATCAACATATCAGATCAATATCAATAGGAAATACTTAAAAACATACAGCTCAAACACAAGAACACAATAGCCACTACTCAGAGTTCAGCTTTGCGTGCAGGCGTGTATTGTTCCAGTACGTCAATCTGCAATCTACTCTTACTTGGAAAAGCACTGTTAAAAGTAGTAACGTAATGATGCAATACATGAAAGTGTGACTGCATATAACCTGGGATACTACCCATGTATAAAATACATACAAAGATAAAAGATTGTGGTACTAGCCATGTATACTCAGGAGTCCCATACCGTATACTTCCACCCCTTGCTACTGTAATGACAGCAAATAGAAGCATGTTATGTACATGGAAATAAATACACTTATTAAAGATGTCATTACCCTGCTATTTTATCAGACTGGAATGTGATCACTGGTTACCAGGGCTGAGGTATCCCTAGCAGGTGTAAGCATTGCTTAAATTTAAATGCTAAGCAGATTTGTGCACTGGTAAGCGGAGCCTACATGGTGTAAGCACCTTTTTGTTTAACTATACATTAACACCACTTACCTTTGCACAAACCCATTTAAAGCTGCACAAAACTGCCTTAACCACTCTGTATCCAACAGTCCTTGTTCTACCTAGCAACAAAATAAACAGCCCTTGCAGGTCTTAACCCAGGACCCCCTAGACTACACTCACAGCACTTAACCACTAAGCCATTTGAGCTGTAAAACTGGCTGTTGCTTTTTCAAATATATCATTCAGTACATGTACTGAATAGTAGTGAACAACTGCTTTGACTACTACAATTGTTTACTACTTGTTAGTGAAAAAAGTATTGAATCAGTCATGTTTTTATATCTAAATATACACATACCAGATAAATATGGTGGGATACATCTGAAAAGGTATATACAACACTCATGTTTACACATAACAAGGATATAGGTTCATAGGTTCATAGGTTCATACTAGGCTATCTGCCCTAGGGCATTTATAAGCCTAGCCAGAGTGCGTTGGGCTTTCGCCACCCATTTTAAATTAATTTTGCTATGCCCTTTTTCAAGGTTAGTATACTGTGCCTCTGTCTAACAGTGACACAGAAGTGATACCCGGGGTAAACCTACTATCTCCCATCCACTCATCAAGATTCCTCTTGAAGAGAGTCAATGAGGGACTCTGCCTAACCCGGACTGGGATTTTATTCCAGAGTGAAGGGAGCCTCTGGGTTATGAATCTGTCCCTCCAGCATGTCCTATTTATTTCAGTGCTGAGGTTCAAGTCTCTCGAGCGCGTAGCTTGATGGGATTTGGATTTTCTGAGGTGCAGCATGTCCATTAATTCCGGGTTGGTTATGGCTTTATACATCAGGCACAGATCGCCTCTGAGTAGGCAGTATGCCACTGAGTAGAGCTGGAGTTTCTTTAACCGGGCAGCATATGGTATCTGTTTGAGCCCTTTGATCCTCTTGGTGAGGTACTTTTGGGGTCTTTCCAGTTGCTGCACGTGTCTGGTAAGGTACATCCCAAAAGGGGCATTGTACTCAATTATGGGCCTGATGAGGGATGAGTAAAGAGGCACGATGACCTCCCCTGATCTAGATCTGATATGGATATAAAGAGGCACGATGACCTCCCCTGATCTAGATCTGATATGGATATATATATATATATATATATATATATATATATATATTTATATATGTATATATATACACACATGTACATGCATATATATTTATATATGTATATATATATATATATATATATATATATATATATATATATATATATAAAACATATGCCCATAACATGTAGTGGAGTTATACCTTAGCACCATAACTCTCAAATTCTTTGTGCAAGGGAATGTAATGCATTTATTTCAGTTATAAATGTAAGCTGTTGCTACAGCAAAAGGGGTTGTGTCAATAGACATGTGTAGGAAGGCTCTTCTGAAACTGACATGTACGCCATTAGTTACAGACAGACATAAAATCATCATAGTGAAGTACCACACAAATCACAGTAATGATCCTGTGGAATACAGCAGAAATATGGCCAATAAGCGTGGACAGTCTGAAACAATCTGGTCAGTCCAAGGGTATACACAGAACACCTTAGTGCAAGACGTATGGACCAAGCCTGACAAAGGGGATGTTTACAGCTATGAAAATGGGGATATATCACAAATAATGGAGTAAATAAGCTCACACAGTTGATGCATTCACACCCTGCTGTCTGTCCTAACACATTAACTGGAGGAGCAGAGGTCCCAAACCCACATACTTCCCTCTAGTTAGTGACATACATCTTCACAGCATCCCACAGCTTTTTCAGAAATACACAACACATACGGTGGCCAGGCAACAGTGCATCTGACAAATATCTGGATATAACATCACACTAGGTAAATACACTGAGCTGCTAGCCATGTCACCAAGCACTGTCTAAACTATAGGCAGACTGCCACAGCACTAACCCAAGTTTCCTATGGGGAATACACATGTAATTGCAAATATAGCAGGCACTACAGGCATGTAACATCATGCAGTAACAGACGCCAGTGTGAAAGTGCATACCCACCACCAATCTTAACACAGTCACAGTCACATTATGGTAAGCCTAATTAATAGTACAGTATATGGACTGTGTGAACAAAACCATCCTCATATTTGCCACTCACACACTAACCCTACATATACTGTCCCAATTCACAGTGTAGTCTGATGCCTGACTGTGGTATGGGACGTGTCTCAGTCTGGCACTACAAACATATACTCTGATAAGGTAGCAGAAACTGAAGCAGCATGCAACATCAGATAGAACAGGACCAAGAACACTGACATCTACCCCAGGCTGTATACAAGCCAGATAACATATTCACAATACACTGCTACACAATAGTGACACTGTCAACAATCACCATAAATACACAGACCTCACTACTGTACAGACTACAACAGAATGTCTATGTTTTGTCCTCAAATATAAGGTCTCCTATACATAACATGTCTGGTAGTCTGATATATCACTGGCTTGAATGATGTCAGTAAATAATGACATACTGTACATATCTACCTCTTACTGCATGACATATGGACAAAGGGTGACAGATTTGGGGGACAGAGGCACAAACACAGGGCCATTATTGACATATTGCTGTGATATACTGAGAAAATTGCTGCTGTAACAGGGTTTGTTGTGACATATCTCTTCTGAGGGATATTAAGTCAGTAACACACATGGATGTCACCATTTACTGACTGCAATCATCAGAGTATGCTACTGCATTTCTAAAGACAGAACATGTGTGAGTAACACACCACATGTAAGACTCCAATCTCTACCCAGTCTGTAGATAGCCCTACAGGTGAGAGTTTCCTCAACCACATAACACTGTCATGCCAGACTTTAAATCATGCAGAACAGCCATATCCACACAAACCCTGTTAAACCAACATTACTTCAAATGTAGAACAGCAATACTTACATTCTGTCCCCATGTCTGGAACATCCCCCTCCAGTTTGTTGGCCTGTCTCCACAGTGTTTGTTGTAAGAGGAATTTCCAACTACCCTCTGTGATGCTGTTTGTCAGACACCCGCATGAAATTCTGCTCACAGTGAAGGAAAAGGGCCAACACCCACATGAACTGCTTAGTTACAGAAGTGTGTTTCTATGCAATTGGTTATAGGAATGATGCCACAGCTGTTCCACATGCAATTAGCAAGTGGGAGACTTCAATTCGTGCACAGGCCATCAGCTGATCATGAGCATTACCTACAAAAGACAAGCTGCCGCCTATGCAAAACAGATGTATTTTTCCACATCTACCAGAGAGAGAGAGAGAGAGACAGACAGACAGACAAAGAGAAAGGAAGAAAGGAAGAAAGAAACAGCCAAGCACAATTGTGTAAGAGCCGTGGGTGGAGAGTGGTCTCTGGGTATTATAACGGTTGCCTATATTGTTTACTAATCCATACTGTCACATAGTAACTGCACATGGCAGTGGACATTTATGGCTGTGGATTGTCTACAACAACCTCTACACTGTTTGACAACTGTTGGCCTTGTAATGTGGACATTGGGACATATAGGTCCTCAATATAATAATATAGCAAAACCCACACTGCAATAGATCCTGTCATTACACAATCACTCCAACAGGATACTGATGACATGCACATAAACACACACACTTACCAGTACTGAGTTTCAGACCCCTACCTGGCTATGTATTGCTATTACAGTGTTACACAGTTATTGCATGTGCCACAGAGCTTATATGTTAAAGAGCTGTCCAAAGGTATCTTTGAAGGTGAGTGACATCAGCAGCAGTGCTAAAGGAGGGGTAAGGGAAGTGTGAGCATCCACAAAATCAGGTGTCAACAAAGACACACACACTCCCTCATGAGTTGCCAGGGAGAGGATTAGAACTTCTACCTAACTAGTTTGCTACACTATAGTATTACACAGTTATTGCAAGTGCCACCAAACTTATAGGGCTGAAATTTGGCCAAAGGGTTGTTTCAAGGTGACTGACATCAGCAGGCATGCTAACGTAGGGCAATGGGAGGTGTAGTGAGTGTGAATGGCCTCAAAAGCATTCATCTCCACATACACACAGAGACACACACACACACACACACACACACACACACACACTCACACACATGCACACAGAGTTTCACAGTTGTCATGTCTGGGATTAGAGCTCCTACCTAACTAGTTTTCTATACTACATTATTACACAAGTTTCGCAAGCGCCACATAGCTTATAGAGTTGAGACTTGGCCAGAGGGTTATTTTAAGGTGACTGACATCAGCAGGAGTGCTAACATGGGCAATGGGAAGTGCAGTGTGTGTGAATAAGCCATAAATCATTCCTCTGGAAACATATGCACACACACACACACACACACACACACACACACACACACACACACACACACACACACTCAGTCACACACAACTTTACATTTGACAGAACTGGGTATACAAATGCTAGATGAATACTGATTTGTACTATCGTCATACACAGTTATCAAAAGCACCACAGACACTATAGGGCTGAGGGCTACCAAAAGGAATGTCTACAGTGATTGACATCAGCACATCATGTGATATCGGCCAATTGTATGTGTGGTGGGTGGGACAGGCCTCATAATGGAAATCTGTCTATCACTGTCTGTCTCTCTCTTCCCCACTTCTGTGTGTGTGTGTACGTTTGGCATATTATAGTGTGTTGGCCTTGGATATGTGTGAGTATTCCTATCCAGTGTGTCTGCAAAGCATGAATGATGTACAGTGTGGTGTGTGTGCACAGACATCTGCAAATGACAAATATGTATAGTCCACTGTGTTGTCAGAGATGGGCTTCATTTCTCTAAGTGTAGATGCATGCCCAGTATAACCTTCTGTATTGTATAGTCCACTGTGTTGTCAGACATGGACTTCATGTAAGAGCATGCCCAGTATGACCTTCTGTATTGAGTGTGTGAATCCATTCCAGGTAGGGTTGTACTCTAGTCCAGGGTTTGATGCTCTACACCTACAGCTAGCAACCTGTTTCTGCAGGATATCTGTAGATAGGCTGACAATATGGAGTCACAATGGGCGACAGATAGTGGGATACTGTAACTATTGCTGTCTGTGCTGCTTGTGTTGCATGGTTGGTGTTACCAGAGATATTCAGACATATGTACTGTTTTACACTGCAATGTATTATATCATCAACTTCTGACAGATATACTTATTTGCTCACAATTACTTCCTAAGAAATACAAGATGAATGAAGCTGTGTCCAGTATTGTGGTCCGCAACCTACATATTCTTGAGCACTCATGCCATTCTGGAGGGGTAGCTGCAGACACTTGCTGATGGGTCTGTGTAAATGGTCCAGCACCTATGTACTATGGTAACTGAGGATCCCCTTCTTGTACATATATTGATGTAACAGAATGGCCATATCCTGCTGTGGCCATACCTCTCAGTTGTACAGATTCACCCAGGTTACCCAGTGGCAGGGCTAATATATCTGGTCAGTTCCCCTTCACATTGTGGTTTACAAGCAGGTATGTAGCCACCCATTACTGGGTTTGCAGGCAGGGGTAGTATGGACACACATCAGAGTTTCAGACTTCACACACTCCATGACGTCCATGCTTCTACATCCCCAACTCTGTTATTCTATCCTCTTCCTAACATTATGCAAGCGATATCTGAGAAGTATCCTTATAGTTGTCCCTTCATCCCAACAGTATTTAGGGGTTGGTCCACAGTTCATGCAGTAGGACATGGTGAGAATGCTACTGGGATTTGTCAACATGGCCTTGCATTTGTGTTCTGCTGGCTGTGTTATGTTGTTAGTTGGGACCCCATGAGATACCATACACTGGCACACTGAGTAAGGTACAGGCCTTTGACAGAAGACTGTAGGCCATTTGGTTGCAATGCAGGCTATCTGTAGCAGGCCAGTGCATTCTGTAACTCCTACATTCCCAGGCTGCGAGCCAGTGGATTGCCCTAGGGTGACAGGGTAAGTGTGTGAGGTGTTAATGGCAATAGTTCAGGTCCATATTAATCCATTGGTCTGGATGCAAGCAGGGTGCTGCTTACAGCTATGGACACACCTGCATGGGACACCTCTTCAGCATGCTGCATGCTGTGGGTATTCCCATACAGAAGTGGGGTCATACTCATTCCCAACAGCAAGGATATGACTTGTAATAAACCTGTGGTTGATGGTGGGGTGAGCTGAGTGCATGTGTGATATGAAAGCTACTTGCAGCTGACTCACACATATGCATGGGATATTCCCTTTATGCTGCCTTGTGCGGGGACATAGGCAGTCTCTCATTACTTCATAAATGTGCCTTTTGTGGTCTGCCAGTGATTGGCCAGAATACATTAGTATTCCATACTACACAGACAACTAATGTGCTGCTAACATGTATGTACAATTCCAAAGTTGTGTGCACTTCACAGTTGCATTTTATGTACTCTGTTTAGGGAACTTCCACCTGTGTACTGTGTGTATATCTGGGCCCACATTCAAGGCATGTCCATCTTTCAGATGATGACAGATATTGACATCTGGACAGTGAGTATGGACGACTGCTGACATGGGTATTGCTGAGAAGCATTGTGGTTGGCACTGCAGTTGTCGGAACATGACTCTGTCATCCACAGTACTGCCCATAGGCCACCAAGACACAACCCTCCATGCCTACATGCTGCCCACTTCCAGACAATATTGAACACACAAAAACCTAACACATGGACCCCTGCATATTGTACACATGCAACAATCTGTCCTGCAGATTGGGCCAGCTTGGGTAATCTGTGCTCCACTGTTGTTACACCTCACACTTACAGGTTACTGCATTTCTACATAGGACTGTGGGTGGGGGCACACCTAACAACTTTAAACATTTGCTATGACTGTACTGGTATTTCAGGTACTCTATTGGCTTCCATTTCATTTTGTATTGTGACCTATCATGCAGACTGGAGGCATATCAGTAGAGTACAGATCTTAGGTTTTATTGACCTACATTTCAATTTCAGACTTCTTACTCTTCAGAACAAAAATACAACTGGCAGACCTGTTGTAGTCTGTCTGTGTAGGTCTGGAGGGGGGCTGTTAACCATTGCCATAAATTGGAGGCCTTAGCCCAGCCTTTCTTTATGGTTATCTACACCTGTCTTGCTGGCTATGGTTGGTGGTGGGTATGTGTGCCTCACTGACATGCATGTGTGTGTCCTAT
Source organism: Protopterus annectens (assembly GCF_019279795.1). Taxonomy (NCBI): domain Eukaryota; kingdom Metazoa; phylum Chordata; order Ceratodontiformes; family Protopteridae; genus Protopterus; species Protopterus annectens. Next base: position 1,230,390,183 of record NC_056732.1, read on the forward strand.
GGACACACATTTGGGCCACCACATGTACTGCAGTGGGATTTGTCACCTTGTCTAGTACTGCCTAATATGTTGACACCAGTATTTGTTATGGATTTCATGCTGCCCATTTAGGTGTCTACTATCTGCTGCCATCCCATTCAGCCACCTGATTCCCTTGCATGGTCACATCCATAACATAGATACAACTATCAGAACATAGTACTCCATTCGGCAATTGATAGTACGAGTGACTTACCTTGTGGCTGTCGAAGTACTGAGGACGGTGCTGGAGGGCTGATTATGTCAGATGCACATAGTACACTCCCTATAAATGGTAAAGCACAGGTAGTGTCATGTTTGGCATCCCTTTTACTGTATGTGCGAGTCTGAGAGAGGTGTCATTCCCTGGGTCCCTACCGTGTCAGTGTATGTGCTATGCGTTACTTCTTTGCCTAGGCATGGACATACTGGGCACACTTCCTTCTGTCTACATGGGCAGGCTCAGGTAGTTCCTCCGAATCCCTCTGTACCTGTGATGGCATTGGCAATGGTAGGAGGCTGTGTGGCCTTGCCCCATGCTGTTCCTGCTGTAGCTGTTTCCGCAGGATCATATTGTGTAGCATGGCACATACTATGAACATTTGTCTACATGTAGCTTTACAGTACTGCAAGGCTCCACTGGATATGTCCAGGCAGTGGAACCGTGACTTGAGCATCCCAAACACATGCTCTATTATGATTCTGGCTTGTGCATGTGCCTCATTATGGAGTTCTTGTTCAGGTGTGTGTGTGTGTGTGTGTGTGTGTATTTCTGATGGGTGTCATCAGCCATGGCTCCAGTACATAGCCAGCATCCCCCACTAGGTGGCTGTATGGGATGACCCCACTGGCAAATGACTGGTACAGCTGTGTCATATGCCAGATGTGGGAGTCGTGATAGCTTCCAGAGCTGCCAGCACTAACATTCAAGATAATGCCCTGGGCATCACACATGACCTGACAGTTGATGGAGGTGAAGCCCTTGCGGTTTATGTAGACCCTACCCTGCTCACCAGGTGGTGCTTTAATGTGTATGTGTGTGCAGTCTATAGCACCCACTACCTCAGGGTATTCTGCTATTTGGTGGAAGAGAAGAATATTGCTGGTCAACACCTCATGGGTGTTGAGGAAATATATGTGATCACTGGCATGTGCTGACATGGCATCCAGGAACTGGGGCAGTACCCTGGACCCCCAATTGCCCTTTTGAAGGTACCTGTGGCTAGTATTCTTAAGTCTACACATACCTTGGTATCCTTTGGAAGGTACCTGTGGTTAGTATTTTTAAGCCTACACATACCTTGGTATCCACTGGAATGGGTTCCCCTCTGTTGATTCTGTGTGTGAGGTGTGGCCAGCACAGCTCAACAATTTGCTGTAGAATGTCCCTGTCTACCCTATAGCACTCCACTATCTCCAGCTTGTGTAGCCCCTGGTAGGTTACTCTGGGTCTGTGCACTCTTCTCCTTCTCCTCACTGTGGGTGGTCATCAGCATTCACATCCTCATCACCCTCAGTCTCTTGCACATATTGATGTATGAGAGTTACAGCAGCCCATAACATTTTGTTAGTTTTGTCAGGTAAAATTTCCCTGTCTGTGTACACCAGTAGTGTAGAGTTTGTGGGAAAAAACAGACTGGAAGATTTTTGCATAGCTTATAGTAGTGTGCTAGGCTGTTCCATGTGTAATGGCTGAGTCTGATACATTTCACCTGTCAGCTATGCTAGTTCTTCTTGATTGCCTTCCTACTGCTGTTTTACCTTCCCATTGCCTTCCTGTTTTTAAGCCCCAAGGTGCAGCAAGCATTCCCAGTGCTCAGATGTGAACAGAGCTCCCGGTGCATGGCACGCACTCCCGTTTAGGCAATGTAAACACTGCTAGGCATCCTCAGACATACACCCTTCTTAGCTGTGCTTAGCTAAGGGCAAACACAGGCAACAGAGCTCCAATAAGCTTACAACATGCATGACACTTCCCCTTATGAGGTCATCCACCTCTTATTAGAGTTATACAATGGTGTTGCTGCACCTACACAGTTGGGTGCAAGCTAACACTGAGAGGAAATCTGTGATTCAGTATCAGTCCCCTCATTTGCATAAAACAGAATGCTAATTCATAGTTACCACACTCACACTTTGCCTTCCCCCTTATCAGCCACTATTCCCTGGTATTGTTGTCTTATGCATGCAATTGACTATTATGGTAAAATGCTGATTTGGGTTTAAAAGCTTATTTCCAACTTTTTTCTTATTTTCAGGCCGATCCTGTTTGCACACTGCTGCCCTATGCTTAAATGGCCGAGATCAGCCAAAAAAATAAACTTGTTTTTTATAAAATTGCAACTATTTCTCATGCCAATGGCCATTGGCATGTCTACTACATTGAATACATGTTTTCTTTCGAGCTGTCATACCTCTGTTTTGTAATTTGCAGAAATGTATTTGGTTAGACGTCTGCCTGCTTCCTAGATTGCTAATTCACCTCATTTGCATGGTTTTCACCAGCAAATGATGTAATTAGCATATAGCAGTGGTGCCCATGCAGGAATAGTGTAGGAGCGCTTGTGCACGTCCCAGGAGCTCATTCCTGGATTGCTCGTTGGCCATATTGCATGCAGCAGCTCTTGCACTATTCCTGCACTCCATGCAGAGCTTGCTGAATCTGGGGGATTCTCTTTTTGAAGAGAATATGATAAATTAGCAAATGTTATTATTAGTAGCTTGTAAGGAATATTTTGGGGGGGGGGGGTTGCAGCAGTTGGAGGTGAGCTTGAGGCCATGCACCAGTTGGAAGAGCAGGACATCCTTTACCATTTGCAGCCCTCCTGGAGGGACTGGGGAAATGGGATATTTTTCTGGCCCAGAGGAGAGGTTTACCATAGGAGCTTAAGGAGGGAAATTGCTGAGGTGGTAAAGAGTGAGAAGGGGCAATGATTAGTGATAAAGTGCAAAATGAAGAGTGGTTGTGGTGATACTCTTCTTTTATGGTCCTACTAGTGATGGAGAGAGGAGGTTAAGGATTTCAGTAAGACAAGTATGGTATCAGTGGTTTAGCAAGAATCACACTCATCCTTCATGCTGAAAAGATCAGAAAGTTGTATGTTGTAGCTCCATACCAGTTGTTTGGATTTAAGTTCCATTACTGACACTATACTGCAACAAGTATACTGCAATAAGCACTATACTCCTGAAGTGTTAACCTCCATATGGGACTTTAAGCCACCATCCCATCTGCCTGAACAATGGCAGCTCCAGTAAAAGTAAAAGATCCAGTAGCAATTACTGAAAACAATAAGGGTACTTTTTACAAATGTAAATTATGTTTACAAAATTAATGTCTCATTATTCTTTTTTGTACAAATCATACTATATTTTTCCGTTCTTATGTGAATCTTTTATATCAAATGAAAAAGACGTAATAAGAGTATAAATACTGACGTATTCTTCTACTGTTCTTTATATTTTTATCCATTTCCAATCATGTATACATACTTCAATACCTCTTTTACACTTTAATTTGGATTTTTCGTTTTATTATAAAGTGGTTCTGCACATTTGAGCATCCATATTGTTCATTCTTCCTTATAAACATACAATCTACACACACTCCCATGGATTCATAAAGAAGTCTAGTCTTCACGTTAAGGGCCACAGTAAAAATGAACTATTTCTGTGATGCACTACTAATGTATTCAGAGACACATTAGCCACAATGCAGAAAGACCTCATTATTGGCTAAGTTGCATGTCTCTGAAGGACAGTTAGCTACAGTGAGTGCAGATCACTGCTCTGGGTGGTTGTTAACAGTAATGGCAGCTGCATCGTGGCAGCACAAGCAGCCCTTCTTCAGTCGCCCACACACAGTACACACATTCAAATACACACACACACACACACACACATATATACACACACACACACACACACACACACGCACGCACACACACACACACACACACACACACACACACACACACACACACACACACACACAGTGATGTATTTCATACCTGTCCCTGTGTTATCAGAATATCTCTAATGCTTTTTTTTCCTACCATTGTAAATCATAGATGATTACAGTCATTAATGGCAGACATTAAAATTTTACTCTTCATCTATATCATTCAGTAAATCCAACGTACAAATGCTTGTAGGCTAGCAACTTTCTAAGTTTGTAGGAAACATAATTTAATTCCATCCCTGCTGTTGTCCTATGTGCTATGACATTGAGAGGATTTCCTGCTGTTCCCTGCCTTCCCCCTCATACATCATGAACTGTTTCAGGCATAATATATGTAAAAAAAGCTAATTCCTCTGTTAGTACAGAGGATTAGTTTGAAGGTTTATAGTGGCAAGGGTGCAAGGTTTGGTTCTTTTTAGTGTTTTTCAGGCACAGTATGTAATAGTATCCCTATACTACATATTATCTGTCTTTTATTTTTACTTAAGCGCCTTTAAGGCAAACTATCTACAGTACCTCTGGTGTCTATTGTCTCCCCATTATGTGTAAGTGACGTTAAGGCATTAAATGAAGAGTTCTTATTGTTTAGTGGTCACTCCTGACCCACTTATTTTAAATTCTCCTTGGTGAAAATAATATTTTTGTCTATCACACCATCTTTGTTATATTAATTTATTAAAGATCTTTTGGTAACTCTTCTTCCATGTAGTCCAGTTCTCCCTAGTAGCTAGTGGTCCCCCTGACCCACTTACTGGTGGCTAGTTGTCTCCTAGACTCATTTATGTAGTCTTTATTCATAACTTTAGGGGTGTGTGGAACTATGATGGCTACTCCAACCCTCACACACACACAGACCCTTCCACACACACATACAAATACACATGCACAGCCCCCTCCCCACCTGATCACACTCATAGACACACCCATACATTCTCCGATACAGACAATATACATACCTACTTAACATACCCCTAACTAACCCCCATACAGATACATTACAGGCAGACACACACACTCAAACTTACAGGCACACACACACAAATGCACACACACTCACACAGCCCCATCCTCACCTGAGCGCACTCATAGACACACTCATACATTCACCCATACACACACACATACCTACATAACCTACTCCTAACTAACCCCCATATTGATACGTTCCATGTAGACGCACACTCACACTTATACACACAGACACACACAAACACACTTTCACACAGTTCCATCCCCACCTGTGCACACTCAACCACACTCATACATTCACCCGTACACATACACATACCTATGTAACCTACCCCTAACTAACCCCCATACTGATATGTTCCAGGCAGATGCAAACTCACACAGGCACACTCAAAATCACATGCACAGCCCCCTCCCCACCTGACTGCACTCATAGACACACTCATACATTCACCCACACACACACACACACACACACACACACACACACACACACACACACACACACACACACCTATGTAACCTAACCCTAACCTACCCTCATACTAATATGTTCCAGGTAGACACACACACACACACACACACACACACACACACACACACACACACACACACACACACAGTCCCCTTGCCACCTGACTGCACTCATAGACACACTCATGCATTCACCCATACACACAGACATACCTATGTAACCTACCCCTAATTAAACCCATTCTGATACTTTCCAGGCAGACACACACTCACACAGACACAAACACAAATACACATGCACACCCCCCTTCCCACCTGACAGCACTCATAAACACACTCATACATTCACCCATACACACACACACACACACACACACACACACACACACACACACACACACACACACACACACACACACACACACACACACACACACACACACACACACACACACACACTCCCCCAACACTACCTGGCTCTTACCCTACTGCAATGGATGAACACAACCTTTTAGCCATGTTCAATACTGTGAGTGGCCAGGAGTGGTCATCATTCTCTATGCAGCTAAGAGATTCAGAGTAAATGGCTTACCACAGGCAGTTCTACATGGACACCACATGGTTAATTAGCATATCCCCCCCAGACAGCCTAATTATCATGTAGTATGACCATGGATACAGCCAACATTAGTGGTGCATGTCTTTAGCAAAAGTAATGCTGTTGAGCTGTCTATGAATTCAAAAAAGTTACTGTGAAGTGTACACCTGGCCTACACCTCACGGTAACATTTATGAATTACCTGTTTTCTATCTTCACCTTTAAAAAAATATTAATTTTTCTTTTCTGCTAAAAAACAAGCCCAAAGGTGTCTTAATTTCTTATATTCTAAAATGTGTCATATTCCCCCGGATTCTGCAACCTTGCACAGCGTGCAGGATTAGTGTAGGAGCTCTAGCAGGCAATATGTCTGCCATGCAATTCAGGAATAGCCTGTAGGGGTGTGCACCAGTGCTCCTGCACTAGTCCTGCATGGACTCAGCCTCTGCACGCAAATTACCCCATTTGCAGGAGAAATCCATGCAAATGAAGTGAATTTGCGATCCAGGAAGCTGGAAACCATCCGTGCAGGACTAGTGTGATCTGCAGAAAAGTACTCGATTAGTAACCGAGTACATTTCTGCAAATTCCAAAACGGAGCCGTGACAGCTCCAAATAAAGGGTGCATATCATGCAGAATGGCCAAGTATAAGGCCATTGGCAATGAAAACAGTTTAAAAAATAAAAAATCAACTTTTATTTTTTTTATCCGATCTCAGCTGTTTAAGCATAGGGCAGCAGCACGCAAATGGGATCGGGCGAAAAATAAAACAAAAACCCCAAAAAGGGGTTTCTAAACAAAATCACTATTCTGCCATTATAGTCAATGGCAGCAGAATACAACATGGCAATTGAGTAGTGGTTGCTAAGGGGGGAGGCTCAGTGTGAGACATGTAACTAAGCATTAGCAGGCAATCCTATGCAAATGAGGGGAATGATAGTGAATCCCAGATTTCCTCAGGATGCTAGTCAGGTCCCAACAGTATATGAGCAAAAATAGCTTGGTGCAACCCTAGGAGTTAGCTGACATTATTGGGGGTGTGTGTCAGGCATACTCTAAGTGGATTGGAGTCCTGTGGCTCGGGTTTGCTCCTAGCTTAGCAGAGCTAAGCAAGGGCATGTGTCTGAGGCTGCCTAGCACTCTTTACATTGCCTGTGAACCTGTGAACCTATGAACCTATGAACCTAAATGGGTGTGCGCATGACCAACCAGGTTTTAAAGGGCAAAAAGTAAACCAGGAAATAACAGCTCTGTGCACATTTCAGCACTGTGTTTGCACGGCACATCCCCGGGCTTAAACAGGAAGGCAATGGGAAGGGGAAAACAGCAGTAGGAAGGTAATCTAGGAGAACTAGCATAGCTGGCAGGTGAAATGTATCAGAATCAGCCAATTACACAAGCAGTAGACCAGCCCAGCCCAGAACACTAACCATGCAAACACCTTTCCCTCTGTTTTTTCCCATACTCTACACCACTGGTGTATACAAGTGGGGAACTTTTAACAAACAAAACAACAAAATGATAGGGGCTGCAATAGCTATCATACAACAACTTGTGAAAGAAGCTGAGGGTGGTGAGGATGTGAATGCTGTCGACCAACTCACAGTGAGGAGACGGAGGAGAGTGTACAGACCCAGGGTAACCTACCAGAGGCTACATGAGCTGGAGATAGTGGAGTGCTATAGGGTTGACAGGGACCTCCTACAGCAAAATGTTGAGCTGTGCCGGCCACACCTGACACACATGACTAACAGAGGGGTACCCATCCCAGTGGATACCAAGGTATGTGTAGAGCTAAGAATACTAGCTACAGGTACCTTCCAAAGGCCAACTGCAGATAGGATGGGGATCTCACAGGCATCAGCATCCAAGGTACTTCACCAGTTCCTGGATGCCATGTCAGCACATTCAGGTGAGCACATATATTTCCCCAACACCCTTGAGGCATTGGCCAGCAATATGCAACTGATCCACCAAATAGCAGAATACCCTGAGGTAGTGGGTGCTATACAGTGCACGGACATACACATCAAAGCTCCACCCAGTGAGCAGGGTAGGGTCGACATCAACTGCAAGGGCATCCCCTCCATCAACTGCCAGGTTGTGTGCGATGCCCAGAACATAATAATGAATGTGTGTGCTGGCTGCCCTGGAAGCTATCACGATTCCCACATCTGGCATTTGATGCACCTGTACCACAGATTTGCCAAAGGGGACATCTCTTACAGTCACCTAGTGGGGGATGCTGGATATGCACTGGAGCCGTGGCTGATGACTCCCATCAGAAATGCACACACACACACCTGAAGAAGAACTCCATAATGAGGCACATGCACAGACCAGAATTATATTAGAGCATGTGTTTGGGATGCTCAAGTCATGGTTCCGGTGCCTGGACACATCCGGTGGAGCCTTGCAGTACTCACCAGCAACATGTACACAAATTGCCATCGTATGTACCATGCTACACAATATGATCCTGAGGAAACAGCTGCAGCAGGAACAGCACGGGCAGGCCCACACAGCCCCCACCATTTCCAAGGCCTGCACAGACACAGAGTGACTCAGAGGAGGAACAACCTGAGTCTGCCCCAGTAGGCAGTATGCCCTGGCCTTGGCAAAGAGGCAACGCATCGTACATACACTGACACAGAAGGGAGCCGAGGAATAACACCTCTCTCGGACTCTCATATACAGTAAAAGGGATGCCAAACATGACACTACCTGTGCTCAACCATGTGCAGGGAGTGTACTATGTGCATCCGACACAGGCAGCTCTGCAGCACCACCCTCAATACTAGGATACCCACAAAGTAAGTCACTCAACGTAGCAATTGCCGAATGGAGTAGAATGTGTTGTTACCTGTATCTATGGTATGGATGTAAGCATGCAAGGGAATTGGGTGGCTGAATGGTATGCCAGCAGATAGTAGACACCTATAGTGGCACCATGAGATCTGTAACAAATACTGGTGTCACCATAGTAGCCAATACTACACAGGGCAACAAAACTCACTGCAGGAAATGTGCTGGCTCACGTGTGTCCATATGACTCACACATGCCAGTCATGGAGGTTCACATACCCAACAACAGTTCAAGCCAGCAGGACAGGTGTAGACAGACACAAAGAAAGGCTGTGCTATGGCCTCTGAATGATGCCTATGGGTAACCCCCCCCCCAGGCCTACACAGACTACAGCAGGTCAGGCAGTGAGATGTTAGTTTTGAAGGGTAGGAAGTCAGAAACTAATATGTAGATCAAGCAAAGTTAAGACCTGTAGTACACTGATATGCCTCCAGTCAGCATGATAGGTTAGAATTCAGAATGAAATGAAGCACCTGAAATACCAGTACAGTCATAGCAAATGTGTACAAGTGTCAGGTGGGCCCCCCCATCCTACGTAGAAATGTAAAAACAGTCAGGTGTGCCCCACAATCCTGTGTAGAAATGTATTAACAGTCAGGTGTGCCCCCCAATCCTGCGTAAAAATGTAGAAACAGTTAGGTGTGCCCCCCCCCAATCCTGTGAAGAAATGTAGTAACAGTCGGGTGTGCCCCCCCACACTCCTATGTAGACATGTAGAAACATTTAGGTGTGCTCCTTCCCCCAATCCAGAGTAGAAATGTAGTAGCAGTAAGGTGTGCCCCTCCAATCCTTTGTAGAAATGTAGTAACATGTATGAGCAGTTATAATACCAGTGGAGCACAGATGCCCAGAGGTGGCCAATGTCACAGGATAGGTTGTAGCATTTGCACAAAATGCAGGTCTGTGTGTGTTAGGTTGGTGTGTGTTTCATATTGTGTGAGAGTGGCAATATGTATGCATGTTGAGGTAAGACCTGGTGGCCATTGCCCAATACTGCTGATGACAGGGACAAGCCCTCACAACTGCAGTGCCAAAGACAATTCCCGCCAGTATAACACATGCTAGCAGTAAGATTGTAAATGTATGGTGGTATTATGTGTCACCATCTGAAAGACTGACATGGCATGGCTGTTGGGCTAGATATACAAGCAGTACACAGGGGAAAGTACCCCAGACATACAGTATATATTGTGTCACTGTGAAATGGAGGCACCCTTGGAATTGTACATACAGGTATGCATCAGATTAACTGGTCCTGTAGTAGGGGATACCGGTGATGTCTGCCCAAACACTTGCAGATCACAAAGGAGGTAGGACTGATGTATTGGGGAACAGCTGATGTACCTGCACTTGCCAGCATAACTGGAATGCCCCATGCATATCTGTGTGTCAGATGCAAGTAGTGTCCATAGCACACATGCACCCAGCTTACTCAAACACCACTCACAGGTACCTGTCTGGACATATCCCTGCTGTGGGAATGGATACAATATGATCCCAACTGTATATGGCAATAGCGGAAGAATGCAGCATGCAGTGCAGGTGTCCCATGCAGGTGTGTCTCTAGCTGTACATAGCACCCTGCCAGCAGCAAGACTGATAGAAGGTATTGGCATGAACACCTATCACAGCTACCCTGTCACCCCAGGGATATATACTGTATGGTGGTCTGAGACTGTAGGGCTGACAGAATGCAACAGTCTGCCACATCTGGCCCGCAGAAACACATAATGGCCCACAAGCCTCTGCCAAAGACCTGTGTCTCACACGTACTGCCAATGCATATTATGTCATGGACACCCAAATAACAACATAACACACTCCACATAAGCCATATGCAAGACTATGTAGTCAAACCACAGTAACATTTCCCCTATGTCCCACTCCATGAGCTGTGGACCAACACTAACACACACCTGTGATGGGGTGATACCCTTAGGGAAAGTATCAGAGTCTGTATGCATAATGTTTGGAAGAGGTTAGAATAACAGAGGGGGGTGGGAGCATGGGTAGCATGGAATGTGCAGGACCCAACATCAAGCTGTGCGCGCACACTATCCCTGGCTGCAAACATATAAATGGGTGGCTACACACCTGCCCATACACCACAATAGGGGTAATATCCTGACCCATGGCCCCTGTGTAACCTGTGTGAATCAGTACAGCTGTGAGGCATTGCCACAGCAAGATAAGGTAATACTGTCATGTCGATGGGTGGATCCTCCACTAGCACTGTACCAAGGTGCTGAACCAGATACACAGACCCAGCAGCACGTCTGCAGCTCCCTCCTCCAGAATTGCATAACGTACCATGAATATGTAGGTGTCTGCCCACAATACCGGCCACAGCTGCAGTTACCCTTGTCCCCCAAGACATCACTGTGAGCAAGAATGTCCACCTGACAGTACATGAGGACAGTAACATCACAGTGTATAACAGTACACATGTCTGAATATCTCTGCTAACAGCAGTACCATGCAGCTGAAGCAGCACAGACACAATCACCTACAGTACACAACATCCCCTGCAGAGTGTGTCCCCATATTCTAAATGATCGAGGGATACCCTGTAGAAACAGTTTGCTACCTGTAAGTGTACAACACAAAGGTCTGCACTGGAGTACAAACTACCTGGAATCCATCCACACATTCAATACAGAAGGCCATACTGGGCATGCTCAAACACAGAGAAATGATTCATAATTTATTTTGTCTGACACAATTTCATCTATTTAATCTAGCATTTGTTCTCTATCACACCATTTTTGTTATATTTATATATTAGAGAACTTGTAGTAAATTTTCTTCCTTTATCATTGTGTAATTTCTACTCATGGTCCATAATGTTTTTTCAGTAAAAAAGGAAAATTGTCTTCCTTGATTTTCTTAAACACAACTCTTTCCCTTAATTGTACAAATGACAGGTATACTACTGGATATCTCAATGATAAACTTCCACTATTTTCATCCATATACAAAATTTTCTATTTAAAGAGGTTTAATCTGTTACAACACATTGCTGAAAATATAGCCATTAACTCTGTTTCTATTCCCCCTGAACAGAGTGTATCATTCCACAATACAGTATTTTTCCTAATAGTACAGTCAAATGTCTTCTTTTTTTTAAATGATACAGTATAAGCTTTCCACATATATATTTCTCACTTCCTCTAAAATTATTTTCCATTCTTCAGTCATTATGCCTGTATTGCCAAAGGGAATTCCCAGTATTCTGACAATTTCCATTGAAAAATTACTTCTGTGACTTCCATTTCCTAGATCAGAAATGTGAGCAAGGTCTGAATGTACTCTGGGACCATTTAATTTAATTTTCTTTTTCTTCTAGCCTCCTTTTTTAGCATTGTTCCCTGGAACTGTCTTTCCTAATCTGCCTGCTTGACAGTGCATATGCCGATGAAAAAGAAAACACCAAAGGCAAGCACAAACCTCAAGCCATTTTGGGCAATCATGCAACAAGACAGTGCCTGCCTTAACATGGCATCATCACCTTCGGAGATGCACCATGCGGAATCCTCATGAGGAATTGTTTAAGATGAAGTTGTTCCTGTCCCGATGGAAATGTCACACTTGATTATATCAACTAAATAACTGTAGGTTTCAATGGACACTTTCCAAACTAATCAACAAGAACAAGTGCAAGACATTAAAACAGTGGTTCTAGGACCCTTGCAGTGTACAGGGCAGCTTGGGCAGTTAGCACAGAATATCTCTGCCCAATTAGATGAAGATGAACACTACATAATTTGTCTGTGGAATTCACTCAGTCTTTATGCATGCTATACTTCCTGCAACTCAGGGCCTCGATTCTTCAGCAAAGTTAAAGCTACAGTGAGCACACAGGTTGGTGGCACTTCCTCCACAACCAGGCTCCCCACCATGTCCAATCATCATCCAGAAAGAAAAGGGTCTCCATGCAACATGGAGAGCATTCAATACTTTGGGAGGAGAAGACGGTTGGATTACAACTCTTCCAAACTAGTACTGGACAAATAGAAAACCTGTTTTCCCCCTTATTTGTCACATATGGGGAAAAGGTTTTAAATTAGCCTTTCTGTACCCAGCTTGTTTGTGCCTATCTCTACCTAATGGTGTACACAAGTCCTAGCATCTAGAGAAGTTTTGGATTCTGGAAGGAGAAAGCAATCATGGATATTCTTGATTCCTTGAAATGACCTGCTGCCACTCCCAAGTGAATAAGGGTAACCACTGATTCCTCGTCAGCATTCCCTAATCTGAGGAGATCCAAGCCTCTATCACTGGACATTACCTCAGGTTTTGAACTTAAATGCTTTTTTTCATGTCAATTGTGTACAATACATTCCTTGAAATTCATATATTTTGTATACCTATAATTCATTTGGTCTTTCAGTTCCTTTTGGTTATGCATGATTCTTCTGCACCTGTTAGACCTTAAAGTATTCCAGGCTTTCGGCTGAGCACGAGTTACATCACTGTTAACATCTAGTCATTTTGGTCTGTTGAAGCCATTGATCAAACCTTACATTGCTGATTGCAGTTTGAGGATGGTTCCTCCCCTGCTTTGTGGCTATGGAGAGGGATAATGGGGTGTTTGTCTATCCCTTAACCTTTGGAGTTCAGATTGATTTTTGTATATACTTACAGCATTACTTTCACATATGTATCTGACTTGCACAGTTCAAATATTTTTTGCTGCATTTTGTATCTACATACTCTGGTTGTTGTTGCCATTTTAAGCCTTTGGCTCACTTTACTCTTTAAACTTCTAGGGCTCTGCATTATTATTATCTCCATATGGAATGTGTTGCATTTTTTGATTATTTGCTGGGATAACTTGCAGGCACCAGTACATAGGATAGTAGCAGAGATGGGGGAGGAAGATGGGAGTCTCATTATATTCTTGCCTTCCTTTTGATGAAGTTTCTTAGCATAAAAATTAATGGTATTAATACTCCCTTCAAGCACTCCCACTTACACTCTTAGATCAGGGCAATCAATCCAGATATTATTGCTTTAGAAGTGATGCACTTACCTGATTTTGAGCATGATAAGCTCACAGCATGAGGTTACAGTTTCTTGTCCTCCTGCACCAAGCCTTCTGCTAAGCAGAGAGGAGTAGCCTTACACTGTAGGAAAAATGTATCTACTGTGCAATTATTAAAGGCATATAATATGTCAGGATGTGATTTAACTAGGGCTGGGGGAGAGTGTTGAACTTATTCTCAGTATATCTCCACCAAAGCATGAGTGTCAGAAAAGCTAGATAAATATTCCAATGGGTCAAGGTGATCTTAATTGTGTCACATCACCTTAGACTACATCAGCAATGAATCTCCGTCATCATATCTGCACCTGCTAAATACCTTTGGTCATGGGCACTGAAGTTATCTTTAGTTGATTTAGGTCTTTACCCTGATTCTGTCCCCCCTCGATACTTTCATCACTTTGTACAATTTGATACTTCTTGCTACACTGATAGCGTGTATCTGGATGATACGTTGCTGGATTCCATCCCTGCTCTCACTGTTCTTCACTGCCTATATTCTGATCATATGTCTCTACTGTCTAAGTTTTCCCAGAATCTCCAGATTTATGTCTTATATTTTTGGTCTGTTCCACATAAAAGTTGTAATTTTCTAGCAAATTACTAAGGACTGAAGTCACTAAATAATGACATACATTTGAGTTTCAGACTTTTATAAATACAAACTGATTCAAATCCTGTTTTTCTAGCAACGTCCAATATTTAAAATCTGTCCCTATTTTTAGTCCTTTGCCCCCCCCCCCCCATTATTTTAGGCTCTGTCCAGATTTCTTGAGCTAAGAGGTTGAGTCGTATGATTCTGATCATGATGCCTTAGTCTATCTGTTCCAAAATCTCACTCCTTTGCCTCCCAAGTCCTGAAGACTGTTCCTTTTTTATACCTGTAAAGCAGAATTCTCTACATACTTGAGCGAGATCACTCAGAAATTCCTCTCTGCACACAAGAGGGAGGCATACCTCTCTCATATCATGTGGAATGCATACAAAGGATTCATGCATGCTAAATCGAGAGTTTGGGATAATAGCTTATGGAAATCTTGGAATACAAAGTGGTCATATCCCAGTATTCTCATGGACGGTCCCATCTATCTACAGCTCATTAAGATAGCGGCTTTAAGATACAAAATACAAGATATTCTTAATAAGAAACCTGAAATCACTATGGACAGACTCTGCATCCAATATTATGAAGTCTCTTCTCAGGTGGCCTCTAGGCTAGCTTGAAAATGTAAACCTAAAGCCAGGTTAGCCACTCCTTTGCTAATTACAGGCAACGTGGGACAGGGACCTAGTTTTTCTACTAGCATGATCTTGGACCAGTATAGGCAGCATTATCAAGCACTCTATGCAGACCCAGAGGTTTTCTCCCAACTCCTCCAATACCAAGTCCTCTTTCTCAATGGCCCTCTCTATGCTGTCCACATTGGCTGAGGATCCGGCTCAAACTATAGCATGGCCCGTCGCTAAACAAGTTACTCCAGGTCATTAAAAGGTTAAGAGCCAACAAAGCCCCTGGAAGAAATGGCCTCCCTTCAGCGTTGTATAAACTTCACCCCCCATATGCTCCAGAATTATTCTGGACAGCTTGTTGTGCAGCTGCCATGGTTGAAAATATTATACCATCTTGGCTCGAATTCCTACTCTCCTCAGTATTAAAGCTTGGAAAGGACCATGCACAAATTACCAGCTATAGGCCCATTTCTGATTAAATGTCGATTGTAAAATATTTATAGTAAATTGGAACAACAGACTTACAAATCTTAACATCCCTGGTTTACCCGCTCAAGCTGGTTTTGTTAAAGGGAGGGCTTTATAGCACAATATATTGAGTGTAGTGTAGTGATAAGAGTAGGAACACAAACAAACTATCCCAGCTGCTCTTCTTTCCTTAGATGTGGAGAGGCCTTCAGCAGTACTAGATAGCCTTATTTATTCCAGGTGCTCCAGACTTATGGATTTCCTTTCTCTTTTATAATAATGCTTAAATCTCTTTATGAGTGTTTGATGGCAGAAGCTGAAGTAAGCCCTTTTATATCAGGGTAATTTACAAGGTTTCCCTCCAGCACCCATTTTATTTATATTGGCAATGGACCCCTTGGCAATTCTCCTTAGGTGTGAGATATCCGCCACAAATACTCTATGCAGAGACAACCCTATTTTTGGAGGGAATAGGTTGTTTATGGACAGACTTCTAGTCTTAGTCCATGATCAGCAACATAGTTTGTCAAATACTGGGCTGTTTGTAGAAAATGGGAGGCTAATATGGGGTATAGAGTACACCCTGCCAAATCCTGCAATTTTCCTCTCTCCACCTTGCATATGACAAGATAAACGTTTAATTACAACTCCCTCCTGCTGCAAGTATCTAGGCCTTTTTATTTCCCTACCTCCAGCATAATGTGGGATCTAATTATCCAGTTTATTACTTGGGTTTCTGAAGAACATCTAGAAGAATGGGAACAGTAGAAGCTCCCTTTTCAGATAAATCTCAATATTAAAGATGATCCTTCACCCCAGGATTCTTTATTTGTTGCAGGGTCTCTCTGTGAGACTTCCACCTTCTCTCTTGTAAAAATGGAATAGGAGACTTTTAAAATGTTTATGGTCCCAGGGGCTCATTTTACCTTATGCAATCTTCCATGTTATGTATACAAAGGGCACTCAAGACCACCTCACAGATGTTCAGCTTTCCCTTGTAATGTCTTCTTCCAGAATAAGTACCTATTCTCCTAAATGGAGGATCTTCTCATGATAATGCTTTCATCAGCTTTTTTTTTGCACTCACCCTAATTTCTTCCAGTGTGGCTTCCTATGACACTGCTTGTTTGCATTGCCACACCAAGGAATATTCAGCTACTTGGGACCATATAATATGGAGCTGCTCATAGGTAGGCACTTTTTGAGAGGGTTTTAGGGGTAGTTAGGAGACCTTCATCCATTATCAGAGTGAGAGAAAGCAGGTTAGGAGTCTAAGGTTTCTCCCCCTCCATTTCTAAATGTATTTTTCAGCATATTTTACTATTGGTGTCTAAAAATCTATTGCTAGGCACTGAAAGAGCTCTATGCCTCCTGAAATCCAAGAATGTTAGCAGGTTGTTTGCGTTATTTATCAGGCTGAATGTCAAGTTGTTCAACATACAGGGAAGGAAATACAGGTCCACATGAAATGGTTTCCAATATCGAAGTAGTTATGGACATCCACTCTAGTTAAATTATATTCCTGATCCATGCTAATCTGGTTTGTTCAGTTAAGCAGAAAACATAGTCACCCTTATTAATTGTCTACTCCCTTGCACTTAATTAAAATTTCTAGCACTGTTTAAGTAAATCTCTTTTTGCTTTCTTGAATCCTATTTTTTGAGTGTATAATTTCTCTCAAGGTATCAGTGTTCTTAGTTATAACTTTAATATTCTACAGTGTCATAATTCATCAAATAACATTTAGTAAACATGGCTATTGATTCAAGCTGTTGTATAATTCTTTGACATAGTTTTCAATATAACGTACAAATTCATGGTTTCATTGTAACCATCAGTTGTAATATATGATAAATATTTTCCATTTGAATAAGTTTTCACCAAATGCTATAATCCTTACAGTACGCTTTGTCTGGTAGTTATGAAATACCGTTGAGTTTCATTAATATAGACTTTTGTTATTTTTCAATATGGTCTTTTATAATTGTACATGACTGCCATGTTTTATCCATTTTGGGAAATGCTTGCTAAATAAAATCATTCAAAAAATAAAATAAAATAAAAATAAATACTTCTATACATTATGGATGAGCTTAAAGTTTTATATTTATTTCTATTTAACTGTAACTCTTGCCACTACTGAAAGCAACATTTCCTTTACAATTTAAAGATTATATTCTAACAAATGTTCTGTAAGGAATAATACTATATCATCTTATCAGCAACTCACATTTCTGTTCAATAACCCATTCTAGCCCTTTAGACAACTGGCAAATCTTTGTTACCAGCACATTCATCACCAAACTAAACCAAAACTGACTTAACACACATCTCTCTCAAACACAATTTTACATTTTTACCATCTTATTTCATACCTATCTATTATTCGCTGATTGTGGTTTAGTTCTGTTATATACAGTGCTCATAAAATCTTAAATTTCTTACCATAACATCTGCTTATACTCAACTTTATTTACTTTTTTAAGCCTCCAACAACCTTCCAACTAGTACTCCAGAAATTTATAGTACTACTACTACTACTCTTAGTAAAAGTGATACATTTTGTATCATTTCCCCTTTCCTACCCCATAATCATCCTTTTTCAGTTTGGCATTACACAATGGCAAAGTCCTTCATTTCTTTAACTCTCTTTTATTATCCTTTTCCATATACATCTTATACACCTGAACACAAAACTCCAGTTTTACCTTCTTTGACTACCACATTTCCTGAAAATAAACAAAGCTAGCTTGCATGTTATAAAACTGGAACTTTGATACCATCCATTCAGGCACTGATTCCTTTCCATTTTCCTTAATGCCTCTTTTATTTACCTGATGATATATCTTTATCTATAATATTCTTAGCAATTGCCAAAATATATTTTACTGGCACATCTTCTTTAAGTCCTTTCCTACTCTTTATTTCATGTAGTTTCATTAAGTAATTTTCTACATACCTTATAATATTGTCTTCTGTGTCATATATACTATCCCCTTGTTTTAATTGATCTGTAAATACTTCCTTTATTGCATCCCTCCAACAATCAGGAAACCACCTGTTTTATACATTTTATTACACATTTTGTTTTTACATCCATATTTTACTATTTTCTAAATTTCTCTTTCCAATTTATAAACACTTCCACTCTTCTCTAGAGAATTGTGCAGTTCTATGAAATCCATGTAATCTTTTTTCCTATTTATATTTCACTTTCTTTTGCTAATACAAATATCCCCACATCATTTTATTTTATACCTCACCAAACAGCTCTTTCATAAGTTTTTATATGAAATCCTCATTTGCATATACTTGTACCAAAATGATTGAAATATAGTTGAAGTCATTCCTGACCCAAAAGGTTTTTATTCAGTTGTAATACTCCTCTTCCATTACAAGCATCCTTTTATTTCACTTTAAATGCAACATTTGTAGCTTTGTGATCAGAGAAACATCCTGGAAGATAGGTTCAGTGCTAATTTTACCCCTCTCTCACCCCCTAAAGGTCCCGTCTCTATACAGGAAGAATGCAAAGTTCCTGTAATCACAGCTGCACAGGTAAAAACCACACTCTCCAAAGCCAAGAACACAGCTTCCATGGGACCTGACAACATACCAGGCTGCGTTCTACACTATACTACAGAATGAACTGGCATCCCACCAAAGCACCATGTTCAGTCATAGCCTCACCTTAGTCTTTGCATCCACTGAATGGCACACAGTGACCGTTATCCCACTCCACAAAGGGGAAGCCACCACGGACCCTGGGAACTACCGTGCAATTAGCCTAACAAGCCTGGTCTGCAAGGCCATGGAACGTATCATCATGGAACTTATAAACAAAGACATTGGTAATCTCCAAACTCTGGGCCTCCACCCAGTTTGGGTTTGTAAAAGGCAGATCATGTCTCCTAAATCTGATAGACTTCGCTGAAGCAGTCACCAAAGCCGTAGACGAGGGTAAGGTGGTTTACACGGCCTATCTAGATCTCGCCAAGGCTTTTGACACCATCCTCCACTCTGGAATTATAGATAAACTCATGAAACTAAGTATAAATCCATATGGCATAAGATGGGTTGCCAAGTGGCTCACTGGCAGAACCCACACTGTCAAAGTAGCAGACTTCAAATCCGACTTCAGACCAATGGCAAGTGGAGTACCACAGGGTTCAGTCCTGGATCCCCTCCTATTTGGTATCTACTTTTCTGAAGTACAGGCTAACACAGAAGGTCATTGGCTAACAGATGACTTTAAACTAGGAGCCATAATCGAAACTCCTAACGATGTGGACATACTACAAAAGGGTCTCACTGAGACAGATGTCTGGTGTCAAAGCCATGGCCTCAAGCTCAATGCCAAAAAGTGCATTGTTATCCCCTTTGGTAAAAACTCTGTACCCATGAGCTACCACATAGGTGGTAATCTACTTAACACCAATAGTGCGATAAGAGACCTTGGGACACAGGTGGACAGTAGTCTCTCCTTTGATAGTCACATCACCACAGTACTCAGGAAATCCTTCCACATGGCACACTTCATCACAAAAGGTTTCTCATCCAGGAAAAAAGAGGTCATTGTTCCCCTCTACTCGTCACTCATTAGACCCATTATAGAGTACAATGCCCCTTTTGGTATGTACCTCACAGGACATCTACAACAACTGGAAAGGCCACAGAAATAACTCACAAAGAGGATTACCAGCCTCAAACAGATGCCCTACACATACTGTCTCAAAAAACTCCAGCTTTACTCCATTGCATATCGCATACTCAGAGGCTATCTCTGCCTAACATACAAAGCTATGCCAAACCCAGAGCTGTTGGATATGCTCCACTTAAAGAAATCCCAATCCCTCTGAGCTACACACTCTAAGGACCTAAACCTTATCACCACAATAAACAGAACATGCTGGGGGGATAGATTCCTGTCCTAGAGACTTCCTATACTCTGGAACAAACTATCTATCTATATCAAACAAAGCTCCTCATTAGCACTCTTCAAGAAAAATCTTGATGACTGGATGGGAAATAGGAAATTCACCCTGGGGATCACCTCTGTGGCTCTGCTTGACAGGGGCACAGGAAAATAATTTTCTTGGGTGGCGAAAGCCAGGGTACATTTTTGGCTAGGCTTATATATGCCCTAGGGCCAATAGCCTACTACCTACCTATGAACCTATGAACCTATAAAATGTCTGGTCTTACTGACACTGCTATGTAGCTAAAGATTAACATTATATAATTTGTAATCTATTTTCTGAAAAGTTTATCTTCTATATGTGAAATCATCAGGATGCAATATTTGCAGATTTGCCTTTTTTACAATTTCTAAAACTTTCTTTCTGTTTAAATCTCAGTTAAAGACCCCTACCCAAATGACACTCCTATTTCTTAACAAGTACATTTTAAGTTTCTAAAATAATGTAATCGTTTATTTTTCTTTCATAGAGGCACGCATCTCTAATGAGTTCCATTGCATAAGTAATGACATATTCAAACCCTCCCCAGTACTACTACCACAGCAGTTTTCACTTCCCATCTAGAATTTCCTGACACAATATTATTAATGATAAGCATGATTCATCTTTAAAATACTGCATTCCCTCCCCAGCTGTGCTTCAGCCTCATGCTGTTCAAGCTCAAAAATAAAACATACCTTTTTATATATATATTCTTAAAATAATGCCACACTCATTTTAGCCATTGTAAATAAACATTTATACTATGAACACACCAAGTTTCCTACAATTTTGGTTTCAGTTTTCCTTTTCTTTTACTCATTCTTTCTGGAACTCATAGCTGGCCTTAGGCATAGGCCAACTAGTCGGCCGCCTAGGGCGCCGCTGTAGCAGGGGCACTTTTCCAGTATTTATTTGGTGTAGCTAGACCAGGATGGGGCAACAGGTGGTATGGTGGGGGCGCCGTGGAGCCCTTTTGCCTAGGGCACCAGTTGACCTAAGGCCGCTCCTTTTTTCCTTTCTTTCTTCCTCATAGTTCAGTTAGTCTCTGATCTACCAAAAAATCCTGTACCTCATAATGGATCCATGGCGGATATGTTTTTCTCTCATTAAACTTCTGCAAAATCTCATTTAATATAATAATGAGTTCAAAAGCCACATACAAATGATTCTTTGTCCATATATATTACTATCTTTAGGCCAGCAGCTTGAATGTCTATGGGTTTCAGTGCCTATTTCTTATATTCTTTTGGTTTGCTCCAATGCTTTAAAAAAGAATAAACAAGCTGGCTGTTTCCAAATATGCTCTCTTTCCTGGTACTTTTCTTATGTCATATGCTCTTCTTGCCATCAAGGAAATAACTCCTCAAAGTTTGCATAATTCTAAGCATCTGCCATTGTAAAGCATTCCATTGTGTTATGTGATCAGGCCATCTTGTTTGACTAAAGGATAGAAAATGCCAAAACCACAAATCCACAAAGGCACGCTTTCATATTAAAAGTATTGATTTCATCAGAATACAACTATTCAGTGAATGTCAAGTTTAAGTATACTGTGTTATGTTATGTGATGCTCTTTCCCATCAAACTTACAAATTTCAAAGTCTTTCTTTACAATGAATCCACGTTTAAAAAGTAAATATACATAACACTCCCTTGTCAAGGAAAGGCAATACAATAATTATTTAAGGAAATGCACCTTATTAAAATGATCAAGGGTAAAAAATCATGAGTTAATTACCAAAACATGAAAAATGAATAATAAATAAAACAAGTATGAAATGTTTTGGAAAATACTCGGCACTTCTACTTTTTGAAACATACTCAATGTTTTATGTGACCATAAGTTTTGGAGCTAATGGGAAAAAAAACAAAAAGATGCATTTTAATTATTTTTTGTTACAAACTATTATTGAAATCACCCCCTCTAGGATCTACTTCAATGTAATTGATAACTAAATAGACAAATCTATAGCAGCCCTCACATTTCAAAGAGTGGTTACACTGGGTAATGCTCAAGGCCCTGTGTTTTATGGCGTATTGATGCTCATAAATACTTTGCAACAACATTCTAGTTGTCTTCCCAGAGAAGAACACATTGAAATTGTGCACCCATGGATTCACAAGTGTAATGTTTTTGGCTCTGTATGTCCAGATCTACCAAATTAAGAAACAGCTCAGAATCAAAAAAAGTAGAGTGTTCACAAGCCACATTTCTACATCCCCTTATGTGTATTTGAATAAACTCTGGACCTACTTTTTCTCTGAACTCTGGAATAGTTATGAGGTTCATACCTTTCTTATAAACAAAAAGTCAGTCTACTGCTTACAGCTTTAAGATCATCATTACCTAAGATACTTTTCCAGTTACCTAAAATAATATTATTGGTTTCTATACTATACAATGTATTATTAAAACTAAACAAGAGTGCATGCTTGTTGTTGTCATCTCCCTACTCATGTTTTGTTTCATTCTGCTACCCACTGTGTGACTCTCTTTTCTCAAAATAGGAACATACAGTATTTACTTCATCTGCCTTTTGATATCATTTTGCTAATGCAATATGTTAACTGGCAGCTATAACCTCTGTATTCAAACATATAAGCAACAGCAGGAAAAAAAAACAGGAGCAATGTTCCAAAAAGGCTTCAACATAGCATGTGTGAAACGCCAACCAGTTTGTTGAGCGCTTTGTCACCAGATAAAATGGGACTTCATCAGAATAATGCAACCAAGTAACCAGGACCTTATATACTATCTCATGAGTCAAGCTTAAATCAAAACCACAATAGTTAAAGGCACCACCACTTCTATAAATACAGAAATCTATTTATAAAGTTTAAAAATATGTAGTAAAACAAGAAAAAAAATAAACATGCAAAAAAAAAAACACTAGTACATATGTGTATAAATCTTTACAATTTGGATGATCTCAACTGAAGTAAAGGCTGAAAGGAAATATGTTCATTTAGGCCTGGAAAACTAGTAGAATGAAGATTGAATTGCCATAACATTTCTTTATATTCCAACAGGACTTCCCAGTCACCACCGTGATGATTGTATTTCACTTGTTCTAAGATGGCAAAACAAAATTTGCTGCAAGACAAGACAGAGTGTGTTTACATAGAGTTGTTTTCATTTTTGTTCTTGATAGCATATGTGTAATCGTAGATTCGTTTATGTAGGTAATGTTCAGTTTTTCCTACATAAAAAGCAGAGCAACCTGAGCACTTGGCAATATATACAACACCCTTAGAAGAACAGTTACCATTGGGTAAAAATAATCTAGAGTGGGAAAAATTGTCCAAAACTAGACTTCCATCCTTCAAGATGTATGGGCACTGTTTACGAAAACCACATCTTGTGGTCCCATGGGTGAGGGTAGGTACTTCCATGTTGTAGTTACCCCTGATTCAAAAAGGTTCTTCAAATTCAGTCTGTCTTGTTTATACAAAATGGTTCTGATCCAAGTAGGTTAAAGATAGTGGGACAAGCCCTTAACATTTTCCAGTTCATGTCACCAGCCTGCGGACTGTACTGAATCACCAGAGCTCTTTCAAAATTATCGCCAGAATTACAGTAATGCCACTTGATAAGATGACTCCTAACAGGGGCTTGTATTTGATACCCCATTCAGACTGGACATAATGCCTAACTTCGTTCACTAAAGAATCCGGGTAACCTCTAGCCAAAAACATACAAGTTACTTTATCTAGTACTGTGGCAAGATCCTCTTGATGTCATGTCATCTTAGCCATTCTTATACATTGCCATTTTAATAGACACTTCTTCTGGGAAAATGAATGACAACTAGAAAAGTGTAAATATGAATAGCTAAAGGTGGATTTTCTATACACATTGGATCTAAAACCTCTATAGGTGTGTGCAGTCAAGGTGTCTAAATAATAAATGTTACAGTTGTCAAGGCTAAAGGTGAGAAGGTGAACTTCAAAATATCTGTAGTCTTATTCAAATATATATTTTTTAAATTTATTTATTTATTTATTTTTATTTAACCCCATATGCTTCTCTTTTTGTTAGTGGTTTTCTTGTGTTTTGCTGAGCTTGGTTTTATGGATTCCTTGGACGAAATCCCCTCCACGTTTATCATGATCACATGGAAGAATCTGATAGACTACACAGGGAGGTAACTTCTGTTAAAGGAGATTTTACTCACTTAATTGAATTGTTCTCACAAGTCTATGGTGAGAATGTTACCTTCAGTAATAGCTCTGCCTCTCAGCTTTAGGTTCCGAGCCATTCACTTGGGCATGAGCTTTCTCAAAATGAAGCCATTTCCACAGCCATTCACACTGCTCTGCCTAATGGCCCCAAAACTCAAATGGGAAAGAATTATTTTTTTCCAGGAATTTTTTTATACCAAGTCAGATTAGAAGGTCGTACCAACAGAGCAGACATCAAACTTCCAGGTACTGTGCCTGCATTGTCTTATGTGGCAGTTGCTAGCCTGCCTCCATTGTTTAACGGACAGAAAAGAACATTCATACTGTTCCAGCTTTTAGTAACAGTTCTGATATGCAAGGTGGTACCAACATTAGAGATGATTTATATGATTTTCATCATGTCATTGAGAAAACTTTTAATTTTGATTTTATTAGAGAAATGAAGGTTTCCATCAGTTGTTCATTATGGTAGCCATTTTTTAAAAGACATGATTGGCTGGCTTGAAAAAAAGTTATCCAAAGTTAAGTCTTTGCAGATCTATAATTGCTATTTGAGATAGTGTTTAAAGCTTAAAATTGTACTCCAGGGGTTATGGGTATTCAAATTTCCTTTGGATTAAGCTACAGCACTGAGTTGTACGCTAATTTTACAAGAGTGTTTGACAGTCATGCTTTTGAGCTTATGCAAATGCTAATTAAGTTTAATGAAGCTAACATTGTTTCTTTATTAGATGAAGCTGAGAGCCTGACTGTAGAAATACAACAGGATTTGTCCAATACAAAGGTTATTACTCTACAGTTTTTTTATAATGTAGATAATAAATGTGATACTGTTTCGAAAAGGAAACAAAACAACTTAACTGGGGATAGCAAACAATATGAAAAAAACAATGCTTATCCCATTAAAACACAGGCCACTTTTAACAATGTTAAAAGATACCCTTTCACCCAAGATCAAGTGAATTTTCCTAACAATGCAGGGAACTCCCGTCTTGAAGGGGGCATATTGCGGGAGAGGGAAGAGGAGGTGGACTACCCTAATTTTATTCCTGACACCCAAGACCAACAGGATTTCTTAACCTTGCACAGGTCAGCACATTTGGCAAACCAGTCCAAATGACACTTGGACCCAGGGCCAAGCCTCTACCATGTAATTCAGAACCATCATTACCCCAGGAATTTGGAAACAGCGAGGAGGAAACAATAGTTATAGATGAGAATGGAGTGGTCATTTCTTATAAGGGATACCACTTACACAAACAAGCTTATCACTAAGGAATATTTTACCCTTTTTCAAAAAGAGTTTAAATTTGTCCCTTCCTGAGACTTTGATGTGGGTGACTCACTAGCTGAGGTGAAAATTATTCACCAGGAAACTTAATGTAGCAGTTTATATTTTGAGGATAAGAGCAATGACTACGTGTGTCCCACAAAGTGTTTGGACAAGATTAAGAAAAAGAGAACTTTTAACCCACAAATCAATATTTTTGAAAAGGCTGTTTTTGATGACATTTATAACATACAGATTGGCTGTAAACCCCATTCTGTTCTCCCTAATTTAACCAGAGAAGAAAGAGATTGCTGGATAATTTGTGGAAGGATAGGTCAGTTTGAACAAAGGAGTGGGAACTGTTCCTTCTGATCCATTGGATTATTTAGTGGTTGTGTCTAACATCTTGCACAATACTGACATGTACACCTTGGTATCTAGGAACAAAATTAATATTGCTTATGGAAGAACTGGGTCTTGTTTAGAAGAATTTCTTTTCAATCAAAGAATTGATTTGGAGACATATAACTTTTTGAAAACTGCCAAGCCGACTATACCTACTATTTTTGACATTCTGAAAATTCATAAAGATACAGAAAAAAACCTTTTCAGGTCAATTGCAGCTTCCTAGGGTTCAAAGACATACCAATTGGTGGTATTAATTGACTTTTGGTTAGAGCCTATTTACAAACTGGTCCCACATGTACTTATTGATTCATAGGGACTTTTTAGGGCATCTTAAAAATGACATATGGAACAAAGATTTGATTTGTCTTACCATAAATGTAATAGATGTATTTACAGTTATATGCAAAGATAAAGGTTTAGAATTTTTTCACAACAGCCTGGTTGAGTTCACCTATTTTCAAAATGACAAAATCAGTCTAATAATTGACATGATCTCTTTGGTCATAAATAGTAATTATATTTTTTTGAAGGCGAACTGTTTAAACAAGCCAGAAGTGTTGTCATGAGCATATCACGTGCCCCATCTATGCTAATCTTGTCATACTGGATTGAGAAAGGAGATTTGTGTTCAACTCTGCCTTATTCAAACATGTTAAATTATATGTAAAGTTTTTGGATGACATTTTTATTTTATGGGAAGGTTCTGAGCATCACATTTCACCCGTTATTGAATATTTGAATAAGACTACTGATTTTTTTAAGCTCAACTTTGGCTTTGACAAATGTAATATTAATTATTTAGACACCTTCATTACACACACCAGTAATAGGTTTTAGATCCAGGGTGTATAGAAAATCCACCTTTAGCAATTCATATTTACACTTTTCTAGTTGTCATCCATTTTCACAGAAGAAGTGTCTATTAAAAGGGCAATGTATAAGAATAGCTGGGATGACATCACATAAGGACGTTCTTGCAACAGAACTACATATTGTAGCTAGTATGGTTTTGGCTAGAGATTACCTGAATTCTTTAGTGAATGAAGTTAGGCTTTACCTCCAGTCTGAATGGGGTATCAAATACAATCACTTGTTAGGATCCATCTTATCAAGTGGTGTCAATTTAACTCTGGTGGAAATTTTGAAAGAGCCCTGGTTATCCAGTATAGTCCCTAGGGCAGTGACTTCAAAAACATTGTTAAAAAAAACTGGAACATTTAAGGGCTTGTCCAACCATCTTTAATCTACCTGGACCAGAACCATTTTTTATATACAAAACAGACCAGAATTTCAAGACCTTTTTGAATTGGGGGTGTGACGCCCCTGCACTGGCCCAGTAATCAAGGAGCCTCAATCCTCACCACTAGCACCAGTGGGAGGATTACAAGCACATACACAGTAAAGTATAATTTCCCTTAAGAGCACACAGAGACCACAGTCAGTCTGGCACTGGTTTCTCCTTCTTTCTCCAGATCCCCAATAAGACTCCCCACTGGCACAGCTATAGGGTTGAGATCGCAGCTGAGTGACCAAGCTAAAACATCCAGCACCCTCTCTGTCCAACCAGGGCTTCATGTCCCTGCCCAAATAACTGACACACACAAACTTTGAGATTTGATTTATATATATGTAAACACAAACACACACCTGGGAAAGGCTGACACAGGCTTACTAGCTATGCCCCTTCTGTCCAGATTATAAGGAAGTGCCAGCTGCCACCAGCCACTACTTATCAGCTACTTAAGGCCCTTACAAAAGGTCACCAATCCTACTGTGTAATGTTACTATTATCCAAATGGTAAGTGTGACCAAGACTTTTAAGGCTATTTAGGAGTGGCCTGTACAGTGTCACCAAATACATATGCAAGTACTCTAACAGCTTAAATATCTCTAAACAAACCAGCCACAATTAAAAGGTTTAACTATATTTAATAATAAATAATAAAAGACCAAGACAACACTCAAACAACACAGTAGCAACAGAGTTTAGAATCACAGGAAATATTTTAAAACAACATTGCAGGACAGTCTCAAATAAATGCAGAAAACATCTAAACTAATCTTTGTGATATTCCTATCTATATCAAAGAGAAATTACTGTACCCTAGACTTACTTACAGAGCAAGGCAAATGCAGACGAGAAGTCCTGAATGGATGTTTCTAGGTATAAGACAAGATACAAAATGCCCCCTCTCTCTCTCTCTGAGAGAGTTCTTAAATTAATATCACATATTACTGCTGGGTTAGCCTGGATGAGATCACTCTTTCTCACCTGCCTTCAGTTCCCAGGCTAACAGAAACTTAACAAAATTTAACATTCCTCTGGGAAAAATGCATATCTCTCAGATGTTTGCTCAGAAATGGAAGTTGTAAAACAAACACATTTACATTTGAAACCTAGTAATTATTTCTGTTTCAAGAAAATATGAAAACATCTAGCTCTAGACATTGTGTCTGCTTGCTGCACTGAAACCTGAGATAACACAATTGTAAAACACTTTACTTACTTTCTTGAAGTTTTGTAAGTTAACTCTGTATGTTCCAGCTTCTACTATTAAAACATACATTTGCACAGATATATTGTTTATATACATTTCTGTTCTTTTCCAGTAGGGTACACTGTGGGTATATTTTAGCTCAGTACTTTACACACATTTCTGCACCAGTAGTTTAATATGCACATAACATATAGTTCTCTTACATTTGTAAGACAAGCATATGAATCATATTAATATTCACAAATGACATATGATTATTTACAAAATTCCAGATAGCTGGGCTGGCAGTGTCACAACCCCCCCCCCCCTGAAAACTCAAGCTAGTTTTTCATGTGACACCTAGAAACATTGTTTGAGAGGGTTGAGCCTACCTGGGAATACCTTACTCCATGCCCTGTCTTGAGATTCCAGCTGCCTCGGCATTGCTGACCCCAGTACCATGGTGCACTGTCCCATCATATGCCTGCAACCCTAGGCTCCACCATAGTAATTTGAATTTTCCTGGCTGGCACCCTGTAGCCATAGATCCCCCTCAGACTCCTCCTGCCTTGTACTGCAAATATGTAACACAAGGGCCTCCCTGTCATGGTAAGGTTTCATCATGTTAACATGGTACAATTTCTGCCCCTGCCTCCTCCCTAGCAGTTCTACCATGTAGTTAACATCACTGACCTTCCTTACCACCTTGTAGGGCCCCTCCCAGGCTGTCTACAGCTTCTTGTGTCTGACCAGAAATGAGAATCATTACCTGCTGCCCTACCACATACTCTCTAGCTCGAGCATTCCTGTCCCTTTTTTTCTGCTGTTGGGCTTCTGCTAGATACTCCTGGGTCAAGCCCATGATTTCTCTGAGCCTTGTCCTGAGGTTTAGGTCATATGCCACAACAGACTCCTTGTGGGATTCACACTCATCCACTCTTCTTGAATCAAATCTAGAGGTCCCCTCACCCTATGCCCATACAGCAACTCAAAGTGTGAAAAACCTGTGGATTCCTGGGGAACCTCTCTGTAAGCAAACAACAGATGGGACAAATATTTGTTAAAGTCCCTCTTAAACTGGTCTACAAATCCCAGCAGCATCATCTTGAGTGAGGAGTTTAACCTCTAAACAAGACCATTAGTCTGAGTATGGTAGGGGGTGGTCTTTAGATGCCTCACCCCATAGTGCTTCCACAGACAAGCCAGCAGGTCTGACATGAAATTCGAACCTCAGTCAGTCAGTATTTCTTTTGGAAAACCTACCCTGCTGAAAATTTAGGTATGCATAAATAGTCACCTCCAGCTGTACACTGCTGGTACCCTCCCCGACGACCTAAGCGATCACCTTCTCACTTATATAGTTAAGCACAAAGCCATTAATCCCCAACAACCCTAACTCAGAAAAATTAAAAACAAAAAAGACTTTGACCCTGCCAAATTCCAACAAGAAATTAACTCATGTAACTGGTCTATTCTAAAACATCTCCCCTTAGAGGAGGAAGTTACATACTTTAATAACAAATTTCTTGAGATCCTAGAGTTGCATACACCTTCTCGTTCAAAGAGAACAAAAGCAAAAACTGCACCATGGCTTTCTAAAGAGTCTAAACTCAGAATTACCCATAGAAACAAATTATGGGCTTTATGGCGTTCTACTAAAGACCCCCAAGATCAAATTAAATATAGGCAATCTAGGAACGAAACCAAAAAATCCATTTTACAAGACAAAAAACAATACTACTGCAACTTACAGACAGTAAATCAAAACAACCCTCAGAAGTTCTGGGCAGGATTGAATAATCTACTTCATCCTGGACAAACTTCTACCCCCATCCCAGCTGCTACTATTGATAAATGCCCCGAAGATGTTTCAGATAGTTTTAACCGATTCTTTACTGAGACAATTCAAGCCCTAGCAAGCCAACTACCTCCTAGATCCCCTGGTCCTGAAAGCACCACCTCTAGAAACCTACCCTCATTCAGCTTCCAACCAGTGGCCACGTCATTTATCCATATCTTGATCAAAAATTTAAAACCCACCACATTCTCTGCTGATCAACTCCCCGTCAAGTACCTTCAAAAATCAGCTGATGCTATTGCCTACCCAGTATCAATACTAATTAATCGAACCATAACAGAAACTAGAATTCCCACCATCTGGAAAATATCCTATGTAATCCCACTTCATAAAGGAGGCAGCTCTACTTTATTCTCCAATTATAGACCAATAGCCATACTCTCTCCACTTGCAAAGATTATAGAAGAATGTATTCACAGACAACTCATGCACCACCTAATCCAGAATCACCTCATGGCAGATACCCAACACGGCTTCCATCCACACCACAGCACTACTTCAGCCCTACTAGCTTTCACCAACACCATAAACCATAATCGCAACAACAATCACATATCCTCTGCCCTCTTCTTGGATATTTCCAAGGCATTTGACATGGTTGACCACCAACTTCTAATACACACCCTACAAACATTCTGTCTAGATTATAAGTCCCTTCAATGGTTTACATCCTACCTGAATGGGAGACAACAGGCTGTTCTTTGTCGGAACAAACTCTCTAACCTACTACCCAACACCCTTGAAATACCACAAGGCTCTATACTAGGGCCCCTGCTGTTTTCCATCTTCATTAACGAACTGTATACTGTCATCCCAAAAGTCAGCTATATCCAGTACGCTGATGACACCACCTTGATCTGCTCCACCACATCTCCAACAGAATTATGGTCTGCTACCCAGTCCGCCTTTAACACTATAGAAAACTGGCTTTCTGAACGTTGTTTAATACTAAATCCCAAAAAAACTAAAATGCTGTTACTCTCACCAACACAAAGGTCTCCTGCTTTTACCTTTACTATAAAAGCAAATGATGGCACATTAATCTCCCCTGACCCCTCTGCAAAACTACTAGGTATCATTATAGATAACAATCTAAAATTCGACCTACATGTAATCGATCAAAACCATCAATAAAAAACTACGGTCAATTTACACAATAAAAGCCTTCCTAACCCCTCCAGCTAAAATTGCCATAGCTCACTCTCACCTTTTCTCAACACTTCTGTACACATCCCCTATACTCTCTAATATAAACAAGGCTGTTCTTAAACTCTCAATCTGCTACAACCACATAACCAGGTTTGCCACTGGGCTGCCTTTTAGGACGCATCATTGCATCAATCTTAACCAGCTTGGGTGGCTTGAACTACCCAGTCTAATTCAGTATAACCAACTGATCATGGCTTATAAAATCCTTTATAATCCGGATAATACTCTTGCACTTAAAAATCTTATCACCCCATATCACAATTTGCGACTGCTTAGATCCCCTAATAGACTACTAATTCAGACAAGCAAAATTAATAATGCAGCTGGTGATTCTCTCTTTGCAAACTCTGTAGGCAGATCCTGGAACTCACTTCCAGCTGACATTACTTTACTCTCCTCCCTAGGTCAATTTAAAACTAGACTCAAACAACATCTGGCACTAAACTGGCTATGTCATTGTATCAAGCCTGGCTAACTCTCTTCTAGATTATGTAAAATATATTAATCAGCTACTGTTTAATTTACCCCTGTCTTTCATCAGGGTTTAACTCTAACCTGTGGAACATGTTTATTATTGTTTGCTTATGTACTCTTTGTCAAAATTTTAATTGTAACATGTTTTTAATGTTTCTCTTTACCTGGAGCTTTTCTCTCCGGGCCTCCGCTGAAAATGGACAAGCATCCAGTCGGACTATCCTGGTCAACAAATGTAAAATAAAATAAATAAAAATAAATACATTTCTAACAAAGCATTTGCCACCTTTTCTGCCTCACTGGAAGACAGAACCACTGCCTCAGGGTATCTGGTAGCATAATCTACTACCACTAGGATATACTTTTTCCCTGTGAAACACGGGGTACTCAGAGTCCCCACAATATCCATAGCTACCCTCTGAAATGGCTCCTAAGTCAAAGGCGAAGGCATCAAATGAGCCTTCACCTTGTCTCCTGCCTTCCCTACCTTTTGGCATTGCTCGCAGGTCCTGCAGTACCCTGATACATCTCTGGAAATCCCAGGCCAATAAAAGTTCTGCAAAATAAGTCTCTTTGTATGTTTTATGCCCATATGACCTGCAAAGGGAATATCATGGGCTATGGCTAGAAGTCTTGCGACTGCAACCAAGCCCAAAGTGTCACGCACGTGAGATCAGCATGCACGGTCCCAATAGCAACTGGACCAGCATGTAGGATGTAAAATATTAGTAGTAGTTTATTGCTTCAATAAATCCATGTATCAGCAATGGTCAAAACCATGCTGAATAAGCAAACCGGTTTCGGCTAATGTTAGCCTTTCTCAATGCCAAATCTACATGAAAGTAAAACATCACCATTTTGAGACATACTTATAGTCCCTCTCTTAAAGAGATATTGCCCATTATGAATGAATAAATTATACTAGCTGAATTCAAATATGCACATAATCCACCCCACATGTTCAACAATACATTTTATATTTAAACAAAAAAATATGTAAGAGTATAATATATGTCTCCAGGAAATTCAGGCAGATCTAGACCTATATTCAAACTTGTAATTTGTATAATAAATATAACAAATATAACTAGTATAACCCCAAGCAAATAACCTGCCATTATAAATATATAACACAATACATATAAGGCTGGAATATGTAATTTATAATAAACACATAAGACCACCCATAATGAGTATATTGAAAATACATAAAGCCTGGTTATTTGCAACATTAAAATATAAATGAACATGTGTATATAACCTGCTAAATTGGTTCCAATGTATTCAATCCTGGTCTAAAAGACCCCTAACCTGATAATCCATTTGTACTCCATATCATTGAGTTTCTTGTGCCATCCTGCTTTTATTTTCTATGTAAAATTCTATCTATAATAATAAATGTGAAATGAGCAGAAGGGTGTTCAAGGGTGTGTTTATACAGGCGTTGGTCATCGTTTTGTTTCTAATCGCATAATATGTTCACAAACCCTAAGTTTAACAGGCCTGGAGGTCTGCCCACATAAAATCTTGGAACAGTTACAAGTGGCCAAGTATACAGCCCAATCTGAACTGCAATTAGAAAACATCCTGATCTCAAAAACCTGTGATGTGTTTCTACTAGAAAACTCACTAGTTTTGGGCATATGTTTGCAAAATAAACAATGACCACATGGAAAACTTCCCTTCAATGTTCTTCCCTCCAAAGTGGTCTGTGATGGATTGTGTGAACTTTGTCTCTTATAGTGAGTTAGAAGGAATTTAAATTTCTGCCTCTAAAGAACACTGTTGGGGTAATATTGTTCAGAATTTCATGAGAATGTCCCAATGTTGATTAATTATGTCAACAAATCGATTAGTATTAGCCCATATGTGGTGACTAGCCTCAAGGTGGAATTGTTCCTGATCTAGACTTGCTGTTGTTTAGATTTATATTGTAATAAATCAGAACGTAATGAATTGTTAACTGTTTTCAAAGATTTGAAAATGATATGTTTTGATATCCACGATCAACAAATCTATTAACAAGATCATCACAAGAATTAGAAGCATCCTCTGGAAGGAACATATTCTTTTCATCCTCATAAATTGAGATTTGGGGATGTTGTGGATGATGTGGCGTGGATGACAACTGTCATGTAGCAGAGTGTTGTACTGAGGAAATTTCCTATAGACCGATGTCTAAGGTATGGTCCTGAAGTCTGGTGACCAAAACATCCAAAAACACAATGCTAGCATGTTCTATATTGACTGAAAAACAAATTCCAAAATCGTTATCATTTAAATAGTCCACAAATTTGAAAAGTTGTTCCTTGGTTCCATGCCACACCATCCAACAATCATCCAGATATCTTCTCCAAATATCAAGATTTGACAAAAAGGAATTGTGATGTGTGTCATATATATATGTGGCCTCAAAGTAACCCATGAACAGATCGGCATATATGGGGGCAAAAGACGCCCCCATTGCTGTTCCATTGACTTGCCAATAAACTTGGCCATTGTAATGAAAAATGTTTTTACATAACACAAATTCGGTCAATTTGGTCAGAAAATTATTAAATTCTGTAGAATATAATTTTGATTTATAAAGCCAATATGAAACAGCTAAAATGCCTAATTCATGTGGTATGCTGGTATATAGTGAGGCCACATCAAGGGTACACAACCACCATGAGGATTCCAATTGTGAGTCTTGAACTATATTGAGAAACTCCGTTGTATCCTGTATGCGTGATCGAATATGTTTCAATAATGGTTTTAAATATACAGTAAGGAAGCTGGATAAAGGTTCAGTTAAAGCCTTTTATTAGTCAAAAAACAGTTAGATTTAGTGAACCAAAGATTACTCAGAGGGGTAATAATAATAAGAAAAGACCTAGGTCAATTCTTAGATATCCACATACCTCCTCAGATTTTACTTCTGAGGAAGAAACTTATTCCACCTCAGATGGAGAAGTGTCCTCACGTCAGGTGTCCCCAGTGGCGAAAAGAAGACAGATGCCCCCTTTAGATCAAAGGGAAGGAGGAGGGGGGGCAGAAAACACAGATCTAGGTTCAAATACCCCAACACTACAGAATCTGTTGCAACAAATGATACAGTAACTAATAACGTTCATAATATTTCTTCTACTGTTCTTTCCCCTGCACAGACTACACTTTTGAATAAAGGATTGAACTTTGTTCCAAGTTCTGTGGTTCCGGAACATGATTTATTAAATGATGTTAACAGTTTTTGTAGATTACTTAATCTGAAAATATTTTTTTCAGATAAGAATGATTCTCAAAGATCTACTGAATTTAGATTCAGAAAATCCACTTTTGTTGCTCCAATGAACAAACATGTTTCTATTTTCAGGGAATGTATCATGAAGGAGTTACACTATGCCAATGTATATCAACCACAATTTAACAATTTATGCCATATGGAAAGACAGGCTTTATTAGATCTTAAAAACAATCATCAGCTAGTTATTACAATGGCTGATAAAGGAGGTGCCATAGTGGTAATGGACTATCAAGCATATACTAATGAAGCTCTTCGACAATTGTCTGACACTAGCTATTACAAACAGCTAAAGTTGGATCCTACTTTACATTTCAAGGCTGAAATAGACAAGTTTTTGGAAGTGTCTACTATTCAGGGGGTAATCACGGAAAAGGTAGCTAAGGAACTACAGGTGGAGGAACCTATCCCCCAATACCTGTATCTGTTACCTAAAATCCACAAGGATGCAAAAAACCCCCCAGGCAGACCCATTGTTTCCGGGCGGGGTTCTTTAACTGAACCTTTATCCAGCTTCCTTACTGTATATTTAAAACCATTATTGAAACATATTCGATCACGCATACAGGATACAACGGAGTTTCTCAATATAGTTCAAGACTCACAATTGGAATCCTCGTGGTGGTTGTGTACCCTTGATGTGGCCTCACTATATACCAGCATACCACATGAATTAGGCATTTTAGCTGTTTCATATTGGCTTTATAAATCAAAATTATATTCTACAGAATTTAATAATTTTCTGACCAAATTGACCGAATTTGTGTTATGTAAAAACATTTTTCATTACAATGGCCAAGTTTATTGGCAAGTCAATGGAACAGCAATGGGGGCGTCTTTTGCCCCCATATATGCCGATCTGTTCATGGGTTACTTTGAGGCCACATATATATATGACACACATCACAATTCCTTTTTGTCAAATCTTGATATTTGGAGAAGATATCTGGATGATTGTTGGATGGTGTGGCGTGGAACCAAGGAACAACTTTCCAAATTTGTGGACTATTTAAATGATAACGATTTTGGAATTTGTTTTTCAGTCAATATAGAACATGCTAGCATTGTGTTTTTGGATGTTTTGGTCACCAGACTTCAGGACCATACCTTAGCGACATCGGTCTATAGGAAATTTCCTCAGTACAACACTCTGCTACATGCGGACAGTTGTCATCCACGCCACATCATCCACAACATCCCCAAATCTCAATTTATGAGGATGAAAAGAATATGTTCCTCTCCAGAGGATGCTTCTAATTCTTGTGATGATCTTGTTAATAGATTTGTTGATCGTGGATATCAAAAACATATCATTTTCAAATCTTTGAAAACAGTTAACAATTCATTACGTTCTGATTTATTACAATATAAATCTAAACAACAGCTTAAGTCTAGATCAGGGAACAATTCCACCTTGAGGCTAGTCACCACATATGGGGCTAATACTAATCGATTTGTTGACATAATTAATCAACATTGGGACATTTTACGTTCTCATGAAATTCTGAACCGAATATTACCCCAACAGTGTTCTTTTTCTTACCGCAGAGGCAGAAATTTAAATTCCTTCCTAACTCACTATAAGAGACAAAGTTCACACAATCCATCACAGACCACTTTGGAGGGAAGAACATTGAAGGGAAGTTTTCCATGTGGTCATTGTTTATTTTGCAAACATATGCCCAAAACTAGTGAGTTTTCTAGTAGAAACACATCACAGGTTTTTGAGATCAGGATGTTTTCTAATTGCAGTTCAGATTGGGCTGTATACTTGGCCACTTGTAACTGTTCCGCATTTTATGTGGGGCAGACCTCCAGGCCTGTTAAACTTAGGGTTTGTGAACATATTAGTGCGATTAGAAACAAACGTATGACCAACGCTCTGTATAAACACACCCTTGAACACCCTTCTGCTCATTTCACATTTATTATTATAGATAGAATTACTTTACATAGAAAAATAAAAGCAGGATGGCACAAGAAACTCAATGATATGGAGTACAAATGGATTATCAGGTTAGGGGGTCTTTTTAGACCAGGATTGAATACATTGGAACCAATTTAGCAGGTTATATACACATGTTCATTTATATTTTTAATGTTGCAAATAACCAGGCTTTATGTATTTTCAATATACTCATTATGGGTGGTCTTATGTGTTTATTATAAATTACATATCCCAGCCTTATATGTATTGTGTTATATATTTATAATGGCAGGTTATTTGCTTGGGGTTATACTAGTTATATTTGTTATATTTATTATACAAATTACAAGTTTGAATATAGGTCTAGATCTGCCTGAATTTCCTGGAGACATATATCTATACTCTTACATATTTTTTTGTTTAAATATAAAATGTATTGTTGAACATGTGGGGTGGATTATGTGTATATTTGAATTCAGCTAGTATAATTTATTCATTCATAATGGGCAATATCTCTTTAAGAGAGGGACTATAAGTATGTCTCAAAATGGTGATGTTTTACTTTCATGTAGATTTGGCATTGAGAAAGGCTAACATTAGCCGAAACCGGTTTGCTTATTCAGCATGGTTTTGACCATTGCTGATACATGGATTTATTGAAGCAATAAACTATTACTAATATTTTACATCCTACATGCTGGTCCGTTTTGGTTTTTTCAGTTTTCTATGGCTAGAAGTGCCAGACAGTAGGCTCTGGCCACAACCAACTGCTGTATTCTGTCACCTTCTATTCCTCCATCAGGGGTCCACTCTCTATACAGTAACCATTTTCCCAGCATACAGATTCCCCATTCCCTTGAGAATCAGGTGCCTGACTAGCTACCTCCCTCAAGCCTTGTAATGTAGGGTCTGAGAGGTGAGCCTGTCTCAACTCTCTTTTTGTAACCCTTCCCAGCTCCCCTTCCACAGGTAGGCCGGTATTTTCTGATAGCGGTGCCTCGCTGTCAGCCTGGGTACTACTACTCACCTCTGCCCTTTCACTCACTCTGTCCAGGGGAACATCAGTACCGACAAGCAGCTGTGGCTCACCTTCAGCCTCACTGCTACAGGGTAGCTCTCTCCCTGAACCACCTCACTAGTCCTGGCTGCAAGTGTGTTGTCTATCTGGGTCTCCCCCAGTCTACTAAACCCACATGCTTGTCTCCAAGTCTGACTGTATGTAACTGCATGCACACATGGTACTGCATTATCAAAATCATTCCCTATCAAGACATCTGCAGGGTGGTAGTTTGGTACCCTTGTTGTCATCACTAGTCCTGGCTGCAAGTGCGGTCTATCTGGGTCTCCCCCAGGCTGCCAAACCCACATGCTTGTCTCCAAGTCTGACTGCATGTAACTGCATGCACACATGGTACTGCATTATCAAAATCATTCCCTATCAAGACATCTGCAGGGTGGTAGTTTGGTACCCTTGTTGTCTCAAGACAACCTACTGTTGGCATTTTGTCATTCCCACTTACTGGCTCTCCCACCCTTTGTTCCCCACTTTGCCTCCATGGACATCTATATGCTACATGGCCTCACTGGTTGCATTTAAAACATTTAACCCTTGGTCCTGGATGTGTACCTGGACTAATGGCTTCCACTGCTACTGGTGGATTCTGTTGGGGCATTCTGGGCTGCCCACCATGGGTTCCCTTAGACCCAAGAGCAGCACTGGGTGTCCCTTTCCTGTGCAGTGGTTCCCTGATTGCTAGGCATAGGCCTCCTTTCTTCCCCAGCCCATCTACAATACTGCATTGTCTATCAACTAACCATATTATCATGTCCTTAGGCAAAGTGCTAAGGGCTTGTTCCCTCACCAAAAGGTCTGCCAGCCCTTCAAAAGTGGTGACCTGACATCTATTCACCCACCTATGAAAATAAGTGCTTAATTCAGCAACATATTCACACACACTTTCATCTGCCTTGCATCTATGCTCACAACACTTTTTCCTATAAGTTTCAGGTGTTAACTTAAAACATTCTAGCAAACACATTTTGACTGTATTATAATTTAAACAAACAGTATCGGACAGTTTGGAAATTACAGTTACAGCTTTACCATGAAGTAAGGGGGTCAGGAGCCATACCTAGAGCCCTTGGTCAACATTATACTGTTTACATACCCTCTCAAACATATGAATGAAACTATCAAAATTATCCCCCTCTGTAAATTGTGGAAGTAATTTACTGACCTTTGTTGCTTTTGGGGTTCGGTTACTCCCTTCCCCATTATCTCCATGACTCTGGAGAAGACTCAACATTTCCTTTTCAGGTTTCTTCTGCCTCTCATTCTCCTCAGCCTCCAGATCTCTCAGTCTCTCTGCTGCTTCTATTTCCAAATGCTTGGCCTCCAACTTAAGTATCTTTAACTCCATATGGATTTTTAAGTCCTCTGTGGAAAGGTGGAGCTGTCCATTTTCTTTTTTTCAAAACAGGTTTATTGTTTTAACATACAAGAGAAATATCATAACAATTTTATACAAGTAATTAAAAATAGATATGATTATAACATTCAACAAAACAACTAAAGTATTTACAAAGACATCCACTACAATCAGATCAATTAATTAAACTAAAATACCATGCTATTGAAATTAGGATTTTTTTAACAAATTTTGTAAATTATCCCATACAATATAATAAGATGTTTTTCTAGTTGTTCTTGACCTAATTGTGTTTATTTCCATATGGCACACTATATTCATAACATTTTTAAATTCATTGAATGAAGGAGGTGTATCTGAAATCCAATTTCTGGTTATTATTTTCCTAGCTACTGCTAGAATAGACCATAACAAGGGAAGCTTAACCTTTTAACACTTTGAGGTACAGGTGTGTTGAATAATATAAGAGATTTAGAAATAATGAAATTATCTGTAAAAAGAGCCTGCAAAAATTCATTAATTGACTTCCAGTATTCTTTCAACTTTATACAGTCATAAAACATATGAGCCCAGTCAGCATTAATTTCTACATTACATCTCTTACATAGATTATCTTTATTATTTATTTTATTCATCATCAAAGGTGTATAAAAAGATCTATGTAAAAATTTCCATGTATAAAGTCTCCAGACAATGGAAGACGTAGTTCTATAGGCAGATTCCAATATATATTGTTTATCTTGTTGATTTGGTGGGTCCCCATTAATAGAAGTGAAATAATTCCAGTATGTATCTACACTGTAAAAAGTTTCTTGTCTGATAATTTTATGTATGTATGAAAGTTTACCTTTATCAGAAACTTTATGTTGTAAATTTAATATCAAGTAATCAATCAGTGTTGGAATGGATTATTTAACTGCTATAGACATTAGATCTATTTTATTAATGAGATGTTGTCTAAAGGTCTGAACCTCTAACCAGCAAGTTTCTCTTAGATCAAATTCTTGTTTTAAGAAATCTAGATTTTTAACTTTATTATCAGATATCAACTGATACCAGTACTTTAGATCATTATCTATAGCTAAATGAGTTCCTTCAGAAGTAGATGACAAAAGCATACCCTAAGTATACATTATAGGGAATATAATAAAATTCCATTCCCTATACTTAGGGTGCATGAATATAAAGTTACGATAGCTAATAATAATATTTAATGGGTAACAAACCATATGTTTAGGTGTAATAGGTGAAGTACAAAATTCCTTTAGTAACCATAACATGGAGTTATTTACAATCATATTTTTATGTGTTAAGGAGATTTTCATGAAGTGCATACTAATTAGCTCCCAATAATCTTTCCATTTTGCGACATATGACTGATCTATTAATAAAGTAATAACTTTTACAATAGAAGAGATAGTATATAAATTAAAGTCTGGAAAAGAAATACCCCTTGAGACCAGCTATTAGTATGTTTCTTTAATGCAATCCTAGGTCTATTAGGTGCCCATAGGAAATTTAACATTAGTGTATTCAGTTTCTTGATAATTATTTTTGTAGGTGGAAGTATTGTTGATTGTATTAAGTATAAAATCTTGGGGAATATTATCATTTTAATAATTGTAAGTCTCTCCTCCATAGTAAAAAACATATTATTCCAGGTATTAAAAAGATTTTGTATATTAAGAAAACAGGTATTATAATTATTATATATAATCGATTTAATATCTTTAGATAGTATTATACCTAAATAAGTTATCTGACCTGAATTGGGTACATATTTAGTAAAATCACTAATGAGAATATTTTTTCGTGTATATATAGGTAGTATTTTAGTTTTTTCTTAATTGAATATTAAACTAGAAATACTTTTAAAATTCATCATTTTATCAAATAGAGACTGCATAGAAGAATTAGATCATGCTGATGTAATTAGAACATCATCTGCAAAAAGTTGAATTTTGGATGTTGTATTTTCATCTATTTCAAAACCCTCTATGTCAGTACTGTTTCTGATCAAATTAGCCCAAGGCTCCATTACTAAAGTGAATAATAGTGGAGAAAGTGGACATCCTTGTTTTGTACCTTTAAAATGGGTATTTTTGTGAAACATATGTTCCTACCTTAATATAAGCCAATGTTCCTTTGTATAAATGCTCAATTAGATTTACAAATGCATCTGAGAAGTTTGTGCACTTCAGTAAGGTAAACAGATAGTTCCAACTTACTGAATCAAATGCTGAACTTATATCAAGACTAATAAGTGTTAAATCTTTCTTTTTCCTATTTGGAAAATCAATTAATGTTAAAGTTCTTCTTATATTATCAAAAGTATTTCTATTTACAATGAAGCCTGTCTGATCTATATCTATAATGCCGGGATGATTGTCTTCAATCTATCAGCAAAAATACTCATAAACATTTTATAATCAACATTAAGTAATGAGATGGGCCGATATGAAGTACATCTAGTTGGATCTTTATTAGGTTTTAAAATTGGCGAAATAAATGTATATTGCCAAGATGGGGGGATTATTAACTCAGTTTGGGCCAAAATAAAAACCTTATGTATTAATGAATATGTACTTTTAGAAAGGATTTTATATATCTCTGGTATAATACCATCATTACCCGGTGCTTTGTTTGATTTAAGCTTATTTATTTGTGTAATAACCTCTGTATATGAAATACTTTTGTCCAATAGTTTAATCTGTTGTTTATTAAGCTTTTTATTCATGTTTGTGGTTATAAACTCCTTTATTTTATCTTTAGGTTCCATGTTAATGTTATTATGGTTAATTTTGTGAAAGTGATTTCTAAATTCATCTAGTATTTCTGGTATACTAGAAACATTCTTCTTTTTCCTTAGAGAAAAGATTTCTTTGACATGGTTTTGTTTATTCAACCTTTTATTTTATTTTTAAGTCTATGTAAGTATTTGGGGCTTATTGAATAAGACAAAAACTTGTATTTCTCTAAAGTTATTTTAACTTTATGCATTAAAATTTCTTTGTATTTCTCATTTAGTTTGTTTATTTCTTCAATAACTTTCTTGTCCATAATATTTTCTTTATTATTATGTTTATAAGAGTCTAATTTACTTTGAATATCTAACAATTCATTATCCCAAGATTTCCTTTTATTATTATACCATCTGATACTTTGTCCATATAGATATGATTTTAAGGCATCCCAAACATAGACAATGGAGACTTCAGGAGTATTATTTATGTCTAAAAATGTTTTACTTCTGAAAGTATATATTCTTTATAGTCTTTTAGTTGAGTTAAGTATGCTGGTATCCTTTTGATCTGAACATTATGAGTATTTTTATCATTAATTCAAAAACAATTGAATTATGATCAGATATAGAACATGAAATGATTTTGGAATTAATTAA
Organism: Protopterus annectens; assembly: GCF_019279795.1. Lineage (NCBI taxonomy): Eukaryota > Metazoa > Chordata > Ceratodontiformes > Protopteridae > Protopterus > Protopterus annectens. The sequence goes on from NC_056732.1 coordinate 1,230,433,690, forward strand.
ATCTGTTACCATCTGGTTAGAAATAAAGACCCTATCTATTTTTGAATAAGTTTTGTATCTGTTAGAAAAAAGGTGTATGGTAATGATTTTGAATCTATCTGATTATTAATATCATTCAAATGATAAGAATTAGCAAAATCATTTAAATATTTTGCATTAGATGTAATTCTTCTTTTTCCTATAGTGGTAGTATCACTTTCATGTAGTATACAATTAAAGTCACCAGCTAAAATAATATCTCCTATAGAGAATGATATGATCTTATCAAGATGATGTTTCACTGTATTAATACCAATTCCAGGTATCCAATATACATTAATTCAAGTGTAAGTCTTCCCATTAATTTGTATTGTAACCATACAAAACATTCCTTTGTCATCCTGATAAGACTTAATGGTTTTAGGAATGGGCATACTTTTATCAGTAAAATAGCCACTCCTCTTTTTTTCTGAGTGTGCTGTGAACTAACCAATACTGTATATTTGTTTGTGGCTAGTTTATCAATATCTTTTTTCAAGAGATGGGTTTCTTGCAGGAAGACTAAGTTGGCCTTATGTAAATTAATGTATCTTATTAGGCTTGCCCTTTTACACGGATTATTCAATCCATTAATGTTTAAAGAAATTCCTTTTAAAGATGTCATTTGGCATTTTTAAAACTTAAGAATCTTATGATCAAAATAACAAATAACAACATAAGTAATGTTACATCTCCTCCTTTAGGTGTACCTTTAAATATAGCTGTATTTATTTAATCTCTTATGGGATTTTGTATAGGATTCAATTTTGTTTGTAGTGACAATGAGTGTACAAAATATATTGTGGATGTCAAAACTATATACATATAACAATGAACAAGTGAAAATAATGTAAGGATTAAACCTTGCATCCAGCCTGGAGTTAAAAACTCCAACTTGGAGTAGTATTTACCACTCAAGTTAACCCCCTACCCTAAGCAGCAGTACCTCAGCTACCACCTTATCAATTTAATACTGGTTATATTTAACTTAAGTTAACAGCTTTCAATTCAATTATCTAGCAAGACAAGACTACACATTTGATAAAACAGCATCATATAAACTAAAATAAACTTTTTTTTTTTAAACTATTCATACTACTATATACATCTATGTAATATAATACACTTGTATTCAAATAGCATTCAAATAATCTTGATATTAGGAACCAAGAGGAGAGAGAGAAATAAAAGGTGTGAAAGAGGGAGAGAGAGTGAAAGAGAGAGAGAAAAAAAAAGGAAGGCATATTTACATATTAATTTATTCAAAGTATGTAAAAATAAGTTCTAACATTCATTTAAATCAAAAACTTTGGCTAATATGGTTCAGACATTACATATATTAAGATGCATCTATTTTCTGTCATGTAAATGCAATCAACAGCTTCCAAAAAAAAAACCTTAAATTGCTTGTATATGAGTATTTTACTCATACTCATTATTGTCAATAGAATAAAATATTATATTTATAGAAAATGTTATAAATCATACTGCATAGTTATGCAAATTCTCAGAAACACTTGTATTATTGTAAAAAAAGCCATCTGTATTTTGTATGTCTATACTACTGCTTTAAAATATATCACATGACAATTTCTTCCAGAATAGAGTTATAAAGTTATTTATGCTTGTCAATCAGATGAATTAAATGAGTTATAGTAATGTATATGTTTGGAACATAAGTTTTTAACACAGATTAGTATGCTGCAGTCAAGTAGATTTTCAAAAACACTTGAATAAATGTTTCATTTTCTATGCCTTCTAAAATAAGACATTTACTTACTACAAGAAACTGCATCATTTAAAATCATTATAACTGACATATTTTATGAATTATAACATAGATATTTAAGTAATTATATAAAATAACTCACATTTAAATGTTAAAGAGTTCATTCACATAGTCGCATTTGCATCAGTTCTACTTCCTGGTAGAGTGTTCTTCCTGAATCTGTGATGTGTCAGTGTGATATCTGGGTCAAAGGTCAAATTGACTGCTTTCAGCTTCTCTGTGAGAATTCTGAGAATTGAAGCTTTTAAAACAACTCGAGGACACTGTTCATGAGGTAGCCCACATCCCAGATTATCTCCCTTAACATTTTGGCGGGAAACTTGTTAAAAACTAGTGACAAACATTCATTTAGCAGTGTAAATGCATCTAAACATGACAAAACCTTCGCAATGTATATTATAGGTTATTACAGCCTCTATGTAAGTGAAGTTAAGCCCAAAGTTATTAATAAGTAATAAAACTCAATATTTTTGTCCCAACTCAATTTTTATGCAAATCTTATTATTTACTGTGTCTATATGATCAAAGCATTTCTATATATTAATATGAAAAAAAATAAAGAGAAAGAATAAAGAAAAGAAAAAGAGAGTAGAAAATAAAAGAGTGTAAAGCAGAAATAAAAAAAATGTAAGAGAAAGCTATAAGAAGTATATACAATGGAATACTACTTACTGTTTATATTAATAGAGTTAAAAATAAAACATATTATTTACTATTATTTAGTTCTAATTATTATTAGTTAAAGCATGACAGATTATTTACAAACAAGCATAAGCAGTATAATCAAGAAAGTATAATTAGGAAAAGCATTTGAAGAACATATAAACTTTTTACAAGGAATAAATATGTTATTATTCCATTTATCATATTTTCATTACTCTTCTCTCTCTGCCCTCCCCCACCCTTTACCCACTACATAATCTAAATAGAATGTCATTGTTTAAACAAAGAAAAGAAGAAAAGGAGAAAAAAAAGAAAAAAATGTATCAAATTACTGACCTTACTTCTCTTTTTCAGAAAGAGAAACAAATTGAATAATAGCTTGTTATTAGTTCCTCAGATATTTTGACTGGTTATGAAACAAAACATTTCTTTGCACACAGAGAATAACTTTGATTAAATCTTTTTCAGAATATTTGTGCCTTTCTGGAAATGCAGGAACTATATTTAAAAAGATTAATAATGTAGTAAAATGATGAGAGAAAAAAAAAAGAAAAAAAAATAGAAGAAATCATTTGTTTTTTAGTCTCTTCTTCTTCTCTGAAGTCTTCCACGAAGTTTCAGTTGCCAGTCTCTTTAATGAAGGACTAGCCCATTCCATTTCCTCTATTTTATCCAAAATCTTATTTTTTTTGATAAACAGTAAAGCAGAGTCTAAGTCATCAAAAATTTTAGGACCATCAGGAAGGAAGATTTTTAGCTTGGCAGGAAACAGAAGGTATGTTTTAAACTGTGCTTTTTTAAGCTCCCTTATTAGTGGCAGAAAAACTTTTATTTTAGCTATTACCAAGGAAGAATAGTCATTGTCAAAACGTACAGTTGTCTCATTAATCTTAACAGGAGCTTTAGCCCAAGCAGATTTAAGAACCATCTCTTTATCAAAAGATGATAGAAATCTAACTATAACTGATCTTGGATAGTTTTTGTTAGAGTTAGTATTAGCTATAGATCTATGTGCTCTTTTGATACCAAAAGAGAATGCTTCTGGTAAGTCTAAAGTTTTAGGGAGCCATATTGTTAAAAAAGAAGTAATATTGTTACCTTCAATATTTTCTGGCAGTCCAAAAATCCTAATGTTATTGCGCCTAGATCTATTTTCCAGGTCATCCAGCTTTGTTTGTAAATGTGTATTTTGTTTCAGCAGAAACTCAATGTTGATTTCCTCTTCTTGGATTCTATTTTCCATGTCATTCACAGCTTCTTCTATGCCTGTCATCTGGATCTTCTGTTGTTGCAGGTCTATATGTAACAAGTCTATTTGTTTTGTAGTTTTTCTATGAAGGTATCAATTTTAGTATCCATTTTATCCATCTTAGCAGTAAGTTGCTGGATTATAGTTATCAGAGACTGAAGTTCTTTCTTGATGCTGGAGTCTTGAGAATTTGTCTTACTGGAACTCATTTCAGACTGATAAACTGACAGGAAAATTTCCAAAGTGATTTCTGACAGGAATATTGTTAAAATTTCCTTTCTTTTTTAAATATAGTTCAAGAACTATATAAAACAAACATATTTAGAAAGAAAATTACTTCAAAAATTAATTTTTTAAGTAATTAATTCCTATCAGTGTAACAAAATTGGTGGAGCTGAAGAAATCTGCTGCTATCCTGTGTTCATCCTTGACCACCGAGCTGTCCATTTTCTGAGATTGTACATCTCCACAGCTGGTCTGATTGTCCTCCTGGTTGCTGCTATTCTGTGATGCAGCTGTGACTAAAGCTGCAATCATGTCTGATTTAGTCAGGTTGGCATGCACCAGTCCTTCAGCCTGGCACATCTCAGACAAATGGCTCCTTATCAGCTTGCCATACTCCTCTGCTGACATGATAGCCTGCTTTCCCTGACTAACTAAGCTAACAAAATGTGACATGAACTCTGAATGTTCTCTGTGTGGCTGACTGAGAGTACAAACACCTTCAGTGACCACTGTACACAGGCTACAGGAATTCAATATCCACACCACTACAAGCCAATAAATATGTGATGTGGCTATCTCACCACTATCAAGCAATAAATATGTGATGTGGATATCCCACCAGTGTCACCAAATTAATATGTGACACCTCTGCACTGGCCCAGTAATCAAGGAGCCTCAATCCTCACCTCTAGCACCAGTGGGAGGATTACAAGTACACACACAGCAAAGTACAATTTCCCTTAAGAGCACACAGAGACCACAGTCAGTATGGGGCTGGTTCCTCCCTCCTTCTCCAAATAACCAATAAGACTCTCCACTGCCACAGCTATAGGGTTGAGATCTCAGCTCCCTCTCTGTCCAACCAGTGATTTGTGTCCCTGCCCAAGTAGTTCACACACACACACACACACACACACACACACACACACACACACACACACACACACACACACACACACACACACACACACACACACACACACACACACACACACACACACACTTTGAGATTTGATTTATACACAAACACACACCTGGGACAGGCTGGCACAGGTTTACTAGCTATGCCCCCTTCTGCCCAGACTATAAGGTAGTACCAGCTGCCACCAGCCACTACTTACCAGCTACTTAAGGGCCTTACAAAGGGTGACCAATCCTACTGTGTAATGTTACTATTATCCAAATGGTAAGTGTGACCAAGACTTTTAAGGCTATTTTGGAGTGGCTTGTACAGTGTCACCAAATACATATGCAAGTACTCTAACAGCTTAAATATCTCTAAACAAACCAGCCACAATTAAAACATTAAAATATATTTAATAATAAATAATAAAAGAACAAGACAACAATCAAACAACACAGTAACTACAAAGTTCAGAATCACAAAAAAAATTTTAAAACAATATTGCAGGACAGTCTCAAATAAATATGGAAAATATCTAAACTAATCTTTACTATATTCCTATCTATATCTAAGAGAAATTACTGTATCTTAGACTTACTTACAGAGCAAGGCAAATACAAATGAAAAGTGCTGCATGGATGTTTCTGGGTCCAAGACAAGATACAACCCCCCCTCTATGAGAGAGTTCATAAATTAATATCACATATTACTGCTGGGTTCATCTGGATGACATCACTCTTTGTCACCTGTGTTCAGTTCCCAGGCTAACAGAAACTTAACAAAATGTAACATTTCTCTGTGAAAAATACATATTTCTCAGATGTTTGTTCAGAACTGGAATTTGTAAAACAAACACTTTTACATTTGAAACCTAGTAATTATTTCTGTTTCAAGACAATAGGTATATAGTTTATATACATTTCTGTTCTTTTCCAGTAGGGTACACTGTTGCTACATTTTAGCTCAGTACTTTGCACATACTTCTGTATCAGTAGTTTAATATACACATAACATTTGTAAGACAAGCATATGAATCATATCAATATCAATATCATATTAATATTCACAAATGACATATGATTATTTACAAAATTCCAGATAGCTGGGCTGGTAGTGTTACAGGGGGTAACTACAACATGGAGGTACCTACCCTCATCCATGGTACCACAAGATGTGTTTTTTGTAAACAGTGCCCATACATCTTGGAGGGTGTCAGTTTAGTTTTGGACAATGTTGCCCACTCTAGGTTATTTTTTATCCAATGGCAACTGTTCTTCTAAGGGTGTTATATATATTGCCAAGTGCTCAGGATGCTTTGCTTTTTATGTAGGAAAAATTGAACATTGCCTATGTAAAAGAATCTATGAGAAAATGTGATATCAAGAACAAAAATGAAAACAACTCTTTATATGAACACACTCTGTCTTGTCTTACTTACAACAGATTTTGTTTTTCCATCTTAAAACAAGTGAAATATAATCCTCATGGTGGTCACTTGGAGGTCCATTTGGAATATAAAAAAATGTTATGGCAAGTCAAGCTTCATTCTCCTAGTTTTCCAGGCCTAAATGAACATATTTCCTTTACTTCAGTTGAGTTCAAATTGCAAAGATTTATACACATATTTTTAATATACACTATGTACCAGTGTTTTTATATGTTTATTTTTTCTATTTTTACTACATATTTTTAAATTTTATTAATACATTTATGTGGTAATGCCTTTAAGGATTGTGGTTTAGAATTAATCTTGACTCATGGGCTAGTATATAAGGTCTTGATTAGTTGGTTGCATTATTCTCATGAAGTCCTGTTTGATCTGGTGATGAAAGCACTCAGTAAACTGGTGGGTGTTTTACACACACTGTGTAGAATCCTTTTTTGGAACCTTGCTCCTGGCATTTTTCTGTTGTTGTTTATTAATTTTTATTTAACATCATGTCCTTGTTTTGTCTGTATTCAAACATGGTTTTTAAAATCTCATGCTCTTTCAAATTTATGTCACGTCTAGTTGTTAAGCATGATAATCCAATGAATTGGCCACACCATATATTTTACACAAAAGGATGACAGCTTGAACAATGTAAATAATTGTTAGTAAAAGTGTTTTTTCTGAAAATTCCTGAATAACAAAATCTGCGTATGTAGAGAATAATAGATGGAAAAGATTATCAAATGCTACGTGCACAAAAATTAAACACAAATAAATAATTCAACACACATTCTAGATGTGTCTGATATAACAAGCCTGTTTTGATAGCATTAAGCCTTTAGTCACATATAATGCCATGTAGAAAAAAAACTTGTAAGGTATGTATTGTTCTCTGTGCTATATGTTAAGGTCAGAGACATAAAAGACCAATTTTAGTTTGTATGTTTGTTGCCTTTAGTTTTTATACCCGTTACACACAACAGAGCAATATGTACATCTTGCCAGGTCCATAGCAAAGTCATAAATGGCTACTAGCAAGCAATAATGACTAACAGAATGTGTGCTATTGGAGAAAAAACATCCACCCAGAAGTACAGCATCAGTCCTCTTCACCCCTGGAAGGGGATTATTTCCTCAATAACACACACTCTGGAGGGCATTATTTTGCTTAGAGTATGGGCTACCTGTCAAATTGTTTTGTACTTTTTTGCCATTACTCTGTGTTTTATATATATATATATATATATATATATATATATATATATATATATATATATATATATATATATATATATATATATATATATATATATATATATATATATATATATATATATATATGGGATCCCTATTTAATTTCGAAATACTGAAATCCCGAATTTCAGTATTTCAAAATTAAAATACCGATGTGTTGAAATACCGGTAAACCAGAAGCACGAAATTCAAAATCCCGAAGTACGGAGATTTTGAATTAACGCTTCTGGTGTTGTGGTGTGTGAATGGTAAGATGTGAGTTTGGGTATGTATGTATGTATGTGTATGTCTGTTGGTTAAGGGCTTTAATGTCTGTCAGTGTGTGTTTTGACTGTAATGTGTGTGTGTGTGTGTGTGTGTGTGTGTGTGTGTGTGTGTGTGTACGATGTGTGGGAGTGAGTTGCTTGTGTGTGTCTGATTGTGCAATCTCTGAGTTAGTATATATAAGTAAGGGGGTGTGGGGGGTGCAGGGGGGATTGCCCCCCTGCTTATCTGTAGTGTAGGATATTATATTTGAGTTGGGGGGAGGTTGTATGTATGTGTTTATATGTGCTGTATTTGTAGTGCAGTGTAAGGATTTTTTATTTCGCGGTATTAGGGTTTTCGTATTTGGTATCTTTGGCTATGTAATTTCAAAATACTGAAATTCGGGATTTCAGTATTTTGAAATTGCATAGTGAATCTATATATATATATATATATATATATATATATATATATATATATATATATATATATATATATATATATTTGATGTACAATAGCTCCTCCACCTAACGTTTCATACTTGCTGTAGAATACATAATTGTTGAAGGAAGTATTTTAAATCCAAAATATAAGTTAAGTATTTAGCCTACATTTTCATGCACACAAATTCAGAAACTCAGACAGACTCATACAAACACACACACACACACACACACACACACACACACACACACACACACACACACACACACACACACACTCACGCACGCACACACACGCATGCACACACACACTCAAATTCCTAGCAGTCAGATACTTTGTTGAGTGAATACAATTCAGATGTGTCACTGTTATCAAATGAATGAAACAAATCATTGTATGCAAGGCATTCCAACCTCCCATATACCTTTTAACTGCCATTGATTTTGCTGCATAGTTCTACTCAATAGAATGTTAGATTTGCTGGCAAATCAGTGAGGAATAAACTCAGTCAATAATGTCAGAAAATACATGCTGATTTGCTGCAGTCGAAGTACAGTGGCTCAGTCACTCACTCTCTCTCTCACACATATACACACATAATTATGTACGTTTTTTTTTTAATTTATGCTTGCCAAACAGCAAAGACATGTCTACTTAGCATAAAAAATGGCAACCATTTCTTCTGTGCACGTTATAAAGCACCTTAGTATGGTGCTGTGAAGCAGCAAACTTGTTTTTCACTGGGCATTACCTATGCATTTACACCCTGCTGAAGAACATTCATTCTCCAATTAGGGTGAAGATGTATTCATTGTCCATACTTTAAGCTTCTATACTACCCTGTTCATTACAGGTAAACTCTCTTTATGGTTTACACAAACATGACTAAAACATAACCAGTCTATCACTGATCACACAAATTGTCACTGTGATCTGGTGTCACAGTATCTTCCCAATTGGAGAAGAGAATGAAATTGTACACATTTGTGCAATAAAACATTTGCATGTACATTTTTTATTTGCTTTTAATTTCTTTTCCATTTTGGAAACATGCAATATCATATCAAAAGCACTTGACATTACTGTACAGCAATTTGCATTTTGCAATAACCTAAAAAGCATCATAGACCCAGGTATATCATTGGAAGCCTTACCTCATGCCTTTATGAAATAACTTTGATAAGTTGTGAACTTAAACAGTTTGCCATTTGTGACAGTCCAGTAGTGGTTAGCATGTATGTGTCCAGTAATGTGCCTCTTTTGGGCAAAATGTCATTTTGTGTAAAAAGTCAGCTTTAAGCAAAGTGTCTGCTTTGAGTAGGTCATGACTAGTCTTGCCTTTGGGCTGTTAACAACTGTCCATTCTGTTCAAACATCTCAGGAATGGCCTGGATGGGTCTTGAGTTTCTCCCTAGTACACCTCCACAATTGGTTTGGTTTACATTTGATCTCAGCTCTGCAGCATATCACCTCATTTCCCTATTTAACTTGAGATGGACTATCTAAATTAGATTCAGATTAGGCAAGAAAAAAACTGAATGCCTCTCATTGTAGAAATATTTATATCAGATTTAGCCTTTTAGTCATTTTATTCCATAGTTTCATATGAAACCGTTTTAGACAATTTTCCCAGCACACAGCATTAGCAGATGCACTATGCAAAGTTGCTGTATAGGACATTTAAGCTAAATGCAGATCTGTGTGGTTAAGAATCATCTTAGCTGTTTGTACTGATATCTCATCAGCAAAATTGGTTTACAGATAATCTGTACTTCACGTGGTATAGGCAAATGCGTACTTGTTTCCAAATTCTTGATACTCAGAGAATGCAAATCAAGTTCCATTGTCAGTGACAAGTTTGATAAGATTCTCCTGTTTGGAAAACATTGTCTTTAATCATATGCTATGACTTATTGACTGGTTATTGCAGACAGCCTGGCTATTTCAATGTGTCTTAAATAACAGTCTACCTAGTACTAGATAATTGTTCTCATTATATTCTTCAAGTCTGCTGCAATTCTTTACTATGATTCTTTTGGCAACAGAGACATAATTTAGAACTTCACTCTCTCCCTTGCTCTTTCTCTCTCTCTGTTCCAGTTATAGCAACATAGATAGTGGACCTCCACACAGACATTCTTGATCTCTCTCTCTCCCTCTCTCACTTTCTTTCTCTCTTTATCTCTCCCTCACACACTACCTCTCATAGGATCATAGGATCATAGGAGGTTACTAGGCTAATGGCCCTGGGGCCCTTACAAGCCTAGCCAGGAGGTTATCCCCAAATAAGAAACCTCACTCATCACCTGTCACCCCTGTCAATGAGGAACACAGGTGGAACCGCTGGGACAAATTTGTGGTTTCCCATTCACTCATCAAGGTTGCACTTGAAGAGGGTCAGTGAGGAATTCTATTTGACATGTATGAGAAGTCTATTCCAAAGATGGGGCAGCCTCTGGGAGACAAACCTGTGTCTCCAGCAGGTTTGGTTTATATTGCATATTAGATTTAGGCCTTTGGAGCAGGTAATACGCAAGGAGTCAGACTTATGGATATGGAGCATCTCTCCTAGAGAAGGGCCCGATATTGCCTTGTAGGTGAGACACAGATCACCTCTGAGCAATGTACAGTACCAAGTAGAGGGATAGTGATTTGAGCCTGTCTGTACAGGACAGGTGCTGGAGGCCATGGATTCTCTTTGTGAGGTATTTCTGTGGCCTTTCCAATTGGTGCAGGTGTTTGGAGAGGTACATACCAAATAGGATGTTATACTTAATTATTGGCCTAATGAGGGAGGAGTACAGAGAGGTAATAAGCTCCTTTTTTCTGGATGCAATCCCTTTACTTATGAAATAAACCAAGTAAAATGCTTTTCTGACCACTGCTGCTACATGATGGTTGAATGTGAGAGTGTTGTCAACCAGAGTACCCAGATCTTTCTCCACAGGTTGTGTGCTTAGGGGGCTGCCATTGATGTCATAATCAGTAGGGGCCATGTTTTTGTTGAATGGTATGATAATATATTTTTTTGCATTTAACTTAAGGCCATGACTTTGGCAACAGTCATTTGTTGCTGTGAGACCCTCTTGCAGTATGTTAACATCATTTGGGGAGTCAGTGGCAGCACCCAACTTACAGTTATTCACAAACTTGGTCAGCCATAGGCCTTTTGTCTTTGCCTGGACCTCTGAGAAGTAGATGCCAAAAAGTAGGGGTCCCAGAACAGATCCCTGGGGAACACCACTAGTGACAGGTTTGTTTGACCACCCACCTGATGAGATAGGGATTTACACCAAGTTGTGTTAGCTTTTCAATGATGCCTGAGTAGGGGATTGTGTCAAAGGCCTTGGCCAAGGCAAGGTAAGCTGTATGTACTGACTTTCCCTCATCCAGGGCCTTGGTGTCAGTCTCAAAGAAATCAACCAGGTTCAACAGGCAAGACCTGCCCTTGACGAATCCAAACTGGGTAGGGTCAAGTGCTTACAGATTGCTTATGTCCTTGTTTATGAGATTCATAATAATATGCTCCATAGCTTTACAGATCAGACTTGTCAAGCTAATTGGGTGATAGTTTCCAGAGTCAGTAGTGGCACCACCTTTCTGCAAGGGTATGACAATACCAGTTCTCCATTCTGCTGGAATGAAGCTTATACTTAGGCTATGATTGAATAGGGTGCTCAATGGCAAAGCTAGTTATTGCTGGCGATGGTGCAGAATACAGCCTAGGAAGCTATCAGGTCCCATGGAAGCTGTGTTCTTTGCCTTGGATATGGTCTTTTGCTCTTGATCTATGGAGATGTGAGGCACAGGACAAGTATTGGGGATGTTGAATAGGCCTTTGAGGAGATAGCGGGTGAGGTTTGTGCTGAACCTATCTGCTAGCAGGTTGGCCAAGTCAATAGGATCAGTGTAAGTGGTATCCAGTAAGTACTAATTCAGAACAAACTTGAGCTTTGCCATGGAGGTTCCTGATGTAACTGAAGAAGGCTTTGTGGTTTCCCTTTGTTTCGGAGACTAGTTTCAATTCATAAAAAACAACCAGCAGCAACCAACACAAAGTTGACTTAGGTAGACTTAGTTAATGTTATTTCGCCCCAAGTAGGCATTTCATATAGAATGGGTAGAAAGTTGGGTGACATTCTTGTACACAGTCACTTTCAGTGGCCTAGTCCTAACATAACCTTTGTTACTTCTATGCAATTAAAGGGTACTTTCCCTTGTAATAAATGTAATATTTGTAATTATGTTATTAGAACGCTTCCAGTAATTAATGGTTGTGCTTTTTCTCCTTGTGATAGGTTTAACTGTAATACGGAAGGCATTATTTATGCCCTTCATGCCCATGTGGCCTTGTATACATAGGGGAAAGCAAGAGAAAGTTTAAACTTAGAATTCAGGAACATATTAGAAACATTAGGAAACAGAAAGAGGACAGTCCTGTTGTAAAATATTTCATGAAGGCTCATAATTCAGATCCAACTCGTTTGAAAGTTACAATTTTAGAGAAAATTTGTGCTTACTTTTATTCAGATAGAGTATACATTAAGAAATCGTTGTACAAAAGAAAGTATTTTTATACTTAAATATGGCACTTTATATCCTCTGGGTCTTAATCTTGAGTGTAATTTGTGGCTGCTAATTTAAAGTGTATTTCCTTTTTATGTATTTTAATTGAATAATTGCTTTATTGATGTGTATATTTATATCAGATAGGATGAGATGTTCTTTTGTACTCCTTGAACGCTTTGCTGAAGCGCTTGAGATTTGACTTAAACTTCTTTGTGTTGGTTGCTGCTGGATGTTCTTTGTTTTACACTTTTTCTCTGCTGTTGTTATTTATTTGGTATTTTTATGGCGAGTGAATCAACACTAAGTATACCACAGATTCTGAGAGAGGATGTGATGGATAATTCACAGCGTACTATGGACAATTTTGTAACACATAATGACAATGCTGATGGCATTTCAATTGTTGGAGTGAATGGTAGAGGCAATTGCACCTCTAGTCTGTCTTCTTTATCGACACCTTTCAATTTTATGGATAGATTTGAAGAAGATCAAAGGGTGAGAGTGGACTATCCATTTTTAACTGGTGGCGAACATCCGGATTCTTTTGCAGGAGAGTCAGGAGCCCTACTAGATAAAATGGAACATTTGCTACATAAAGAGACAGCAACCCATTTTAACATCTTGGGTTTACAAAGGTACGTGGACTTAGATATTACATCCAGGGGTCTGAGAGCTTTTAAGACCCCTTCCACCCCCTTTAATATGTCGGATGAGTGTGATATAAACTTTTCCAAGAGATGGTTTCTATTTTGCTAGAACATGCTGTTTTAAAGCAAAACAAATTAAGGGGTGAAATCAAGTCCACTTACACTGATTTATTTAAATTGTTGGCTCCTGTAGTTTTAGAATAAGAGTTATCTGATATCAATGAAAGGCTTAAAAAGCATGAAAATGAACTTATTGAGCGTAAAAGTGGGAAACTTACACAAGATCTTAAAAATTATGAAGGTGGGCATGTTTTCCTGTGGCAGAAACAAAATCCAGTACATCATGGAAATAATTCCACCTTAACAAAATCTCCTGCTTCATCTAAAGGTGTCTCTTTTGCATCTGATGTATCGGGGGCTCCTAGTATGTCTGATGAAGAAGAGGAACATTTTCCACATTTATTGGCTCCACAAAAGCCCTCGAGACTAATGATTTTGGAGAGGAGAGAGAAAACTGAATGAGAGGATGTTTTCAGTCAGAGGGAAATAATACCAGGGAAGGCACTTGACGGTACAAGAAGAGTAGATGGAACTGAACAGACGGAGAATGGACTTAAGGTGACTTTATCTGTTTTGCAGCTGAAGGTGCTTAATTATGGTTTGAAATACATACCAACTGTTATACCATGATTGTGTGAGCTAAAGTGCGATGTTTTAAGATTATGTCGAAAGTTATATTTATTATTTTTCTAACAAGAGGCAGAAGGCATGGCCGAAGGCAGGAAGAGAGGAGAAAGGCTAGGACTGTGGTAGTGAGGGTCAGAACTTTGAATGTTGGCAGTATGACTGGTATAGGAAGAGAGCTAGCCGATATGATGGACAGAAGGAAGGTTCGTATATTGTGTGTGCAAGAGACCAGATGGAAGGGAAGTAAGGCTAGGTGTATCCGAGGTGGGTTCAAATTGTTTTATCATGGTGTGGATGGGAGAATAAATGGCATAGGAGTTATCCTGAAGGAACAGTATGCTAAGAGGGTTTTGGAGGTGAAAAGAGTGTAGGATAGAGTGATGTTTATGAAGCTGGAAATTGAGGGTGTAATGATGAATGTTGTTAGTGCATATGCTCTACAAGTTGGGTGTGCAATGGATGAGAAAGAAAAAATTTGGAGTGAGTTGGATGAAGTGGTGTTGACTGTACCCAAGGGTGAGAGAGTGGTGATTGGAGCAGATTTCAATGGGCATGTTGGTGAAGGGAACAGAGGGGATGAGGAAGTGATGGGTAGGTATGGTGTTAAACAAAGGAATGCAGAAGGTCAGATGGTAGTGGATTTTGTGTAAAGGATGGACATGGCTGTGGTGAATACATATTTTAACAAGAGGGAGGAGCACAGGGTAACATACAAGAGTGCAGGAAGATGCACACAGGTTGATTAGATCTTATGTAGGAGGGCCAGTTGGAAGGATCTTGGAGACTGTACAGTGGTGACCGGGGAAAGTGTAGTTAAGCAGCATAAGCTGGTGGTTTGAAGGATGATGTTGGTGATCAAGAAGAGGAGGAGGAGTGTGAGGACAGCACCGAGGATTAAATGGTGGAAATTGAAAAAAGGCAATTGTGAGGTGGAGCTCAGGGATGAGTTAAGACAAGCACTGGGTGGCAGTGAAGAGTTACCAAATAGCTGGGTAACTACAGCAGAGCTAATAAGGGAGATGGCTAGAAAGGTGCTTGGTATGACATCTGGACAGAGGAAGAATGACAAGGAGACATGGTGGTGGAATGAGGAAGTACAGGAGAGTATACAGAGAAAGGTTGGCAAAGAAGAAGTGGGATTGTCAGAGAGATGAAGAAGGTAGACAGGAGTATAAGGAGATGAGGTGCATGGCAAAGAGAGAGGTGGCGAAGGCTAAGGATAAGGCATATGAAGAGTTGTATGAAAGGTTGGACACTAAGGAGGGAGAAAAGGACCTGTACCGATTGGCTAGACAGAGGGACCGAGCTAGGAAAGATGTGCAGCAGGTAAAGGTGATAAAGGATAATGAGGGAAACATACTCACAAGCGAGGAGAGTGTGTTGAGCAGATGGAAAGAGTACTTTGAGGGGTTGATGAATGAAGAGAATGAGAGGGAGAGAAGGTTGGATGATGTGGGGATAGTGAATCATGAAATGCAATGGATTAGCAAGGAGGAAGTAAGGATAGCTATGAAGAGGATGAAGAATGGAAAAGCTGTTGGTACAGATGACATATGTGTGGAAGCATGGAGGTGTTTAGGTGAAATGGCAGTGGAGTTTTTAACCAGATTGTTTAATGAAATCTTGGAAAGTGAGAGGATGCCTGAGGAATGGAGAAAAAGTGTTTTGGTATCAATTTTTAAGAATAAGGGTGATGTGCAGAGCTGTAGTAACTACAGAGGGATTCAACTGATCAGTCACAGCATGAAGTTATGGGAAAGAGTAGTGGAAGCTAGGTTAAGAGGGGACATGATGATTAGTGATCAGCAGTATAGTTTCATGCTGGGAAAGCGCCCTACAGATGCAATGTTTGCTCTGAGAGTGTTGATGGACAAGTACAGAGAAGGTCAGAAGGAGTTGCATTGTGTTTTTGTAGACTTAGAGAAAGCATATGACAGGGTGCCTAGAGAGGAGTTGTGGTATTATATGAGGAATTCGGGAGTGTCAGAGAAGTATGTAAGAGTGGTACAGGATATGTACGAGGGTAGTGTGACAGTGGTGAGGTCTGCAGTGGGAGTGATGGATGCGTTTAAGGTCGAGGTGGGATTACATCAAGGATCAGCTCTGAGCCCTTTCTTATTTGCAATGGTGATGGACAGGTTGACAGACGAGATCAGACAGGAGTCCCCATGGACTATGATGTTTGCAGATGACATTGTGATCTGTAGTGAGAGTAGGGAACAGGTGGAGGAGACCCTGGAGAGATGGAGATATGCACTAGAGAGAAGAGGAATGAAGGTCAGCAGGACTAAGACAATATATGTGTGTGAATGAGAGGGAGGATAAAGAAATGGTGAGGATGCAAGGAGTAGAGGTGGTGAAGGTGGATGAGTTTAAATATTTAGGATCAATAGTTCAGAGTAATGGTGAGTGTGGAAGAGAGGTGAAGAAGAGAGTACAGGCAGAATGGAGTGGGTGGAGAAGAGTGTCAGGAGTGATTTGTGACAGACAAGTACCAGTAAGAGTGAAAGGGAAGGTGTACAAGAAGGTAGTGAGAACAGCTATGTTATATGGGTTGGAGACAGTGGCACTGACAAAAAGTCAGGAGTTAGAGATGGATGTAGCAGAGTTAAAGATGTTAAGATTTGCACTGGGTGTGACGAGGGTGGGCAAGATCAGGAATAAGTATATTATAGGGTCAGCCCAGGTTGGAAAGTTTGGAGACAAAGCCAGAGAGGCAAGATTACGTTGGTTTGGATGAGCTGAGGAGGGATGCTGAGTTTATTGGGAAAAAGATGCTAAGGATGAAGCTACCAGGTAACAGTAAAAGAGGAAGGCCTAAGATAAGGTTTATGGATGTGGTAAGAGAGGACATGCAGGTGGTTGGTGTGACAGAGCAAGATGCAGAGGACAGGAAGAAATGGAAACAGATTATCCGCTGTGGCAACCCCTAATGGGAACAGCCAAAAGAAGATGATGATGATTTTTCTAACAAAAAGTTTAAAGGTTCTATTAATGAAAGTGAGAATTTGGATGAGAGTGTTGTTAGTGAAGATTTAGAAGACAGTTTTTATTCTTGTTATTCGGACCCAGAGGAGATTCAGGTTATGTCTACAGGTGTTTGTGCTTATAGTCTATTTGATACTAGTAAGGAGATTCAGGTTATGCCTACAGGTGTTTGTGCTTATAGTCTATTTGATACTAGTAAAGAGATTCAGGTTATGTCTACAGGTGTTTGTGCTTATAGTCTATTTGATACTAGTAAAGAGATTCATGTTATGTCTACAGGTGTTTGTGCTTACAGTCTATTTGCTACTAGTAAGGTTATATATATGAAGGGATTAGTCAGTTTTCACATGTTCTGAATTTTTCGATTGAACAAGCATATAGTGAATTTATACAAAATAAACATAATATTAAATATAATTTAACTATTCAGGAATGGAAGGAACTGCAATTAGTAGTTAAAATTGAGAGAATTGTGATTAAACCTTCTGATAAAGGTAGACAAATAGTTATTATGGATGTGGAATAGTACATCTGAAGTTGTAAATCTTTATTCATACTTTACAGATTGGACCTCGGTTCCATCCTAGGAACTGAAACGGCCATTTCCCAGCTCGTGCAAGCCAAAAACTCTCAGCTAAGAACCTACCCACAATGCCCCTCTCCTAGATACACCAGATCTTGTTTACCGCGATCCTGGTCAGACGTGTTTAACCATCTCTCTTAAGCTAAGTAGTAATTTGTTGTTTTTATGACAGTTTTTCTTCTGAAGGTCAAAAATCTTAGTCAGCTTAGTCTTTTTTCACTGTTGCCTATAACATAGGCCTATTTCCTACCCTTTTTTTTTTTTGGTAATTTAAAATTTTACCTTTTTTGACTGTCCTTCCTTTACTGGTGGTATTCTTTAAAAATGTTTTTTTCGACAGGATAGTATTGTTTCTTTTACCATGTCAGACAAAGTTAAATTGGGTTTTAAACAGTGTTTCAAGTGTGGACATAAGATGCCTAACTCAGATACACATGTCTGTTGTGTCTACTGTTTGAGCGTGGATCATTTGAAAGCTGATTGTGACATTTGTGCTGGTTTAACTAATCAGACACTAGCAAAACATAAGAATAAACTTATTTTAAAAGGTTTACTCAAGATACCTTTCTCGGAGGCTCAATCTGGGTCGTAGGTCTCACCCCCTTCTAAGACCAAAAAATATAAGTAAAAACAGAGTCACTCAGTCCCTGCATCTCCGTCAGTTAGGGAACTGAGTCCATCCCATGCTTCACCGGCACTCTCAGCGCAAACCTCTTCAACACCAGGATCTATGTCCTCTCCCTCGGTGCAGACCATGGTATTCATTCCTATCTCGGTTCCAAACACCACCACTGACTTTGGTGCCATCTTTGGCTCCTACATCGGCTCCGATGACTGTTCATGCCTCAGCTTCATCCCGGTCCATGGTGCCAACAGCCTCCTTGGCTCCATTGGCTCTGATGACTGTACATACCTTGGCACCATCCTTGTCCATGGTGCCAACAGCTTCTTCAGCTCCATGGGCCTCGATGACTGCACATGTCTTGGCACCATCCCCGGCCTTGGGACCGACAGTTTCTTCAGCTCCACTGGCTCCAAAACCCGATTTTATGCCAAAGACTAGATATTCTCCTACTTATGATCCTTTCTTGGGGCAGAGGTTTAGTCCCTTTCTAGAAAGACCTGATTCCCCATCTGCAGCCTCTATTAGATCAACTAGGAGTATTTCTGAACTAGACCTAGTGCGAATTGTAGACCAGCTTCTGGTAGCTAGGGGATTGCCCATTCCAGCTAGACCTCCTGTCCCTCCTGGCTCGGAATCTTCGATCTCATCTTCCCCTGCTTACCCCCCCCCCAGCTCCCGCTTTGGTACATACTGTCTCGGCTCTGACAGCAGTGCCTTCCCTGTTGGCACCCATCACCCTTGCAGCATCGGCTATGATGGACCCAATGCTTTCCTTGGAGCAGTGCTTGGACTGTCCATACTTTGGTACCTAATCCGGCACCTATTTTCTCGTTGGCACCATCTATGTCCATGGTTCTGACAGTTCCCAGTTCTCTCATCACCCCTCAACTGGAATTATTCTCGGGTGCTCCTTCTGCAGAGGTGATGGATAAGGCCCTTCACTCCAAAGGCTCACAACCAGACCCTAGGACACCAGTATCAGAACCCCCTGTGAAGACAACCCCTTCTCCGGAATCCTCTTCAGAAGATTCCACTGGAGAGCCACCCCAGAAGAAACAGTGCAAGAGGAAGCACCTGGACCCCCCCCCAGAGGAATCTATCCCAGAAGACACTGATTGTGATGAAGGCGAAGGGTCCCCTCATTCTCTTCCAGATGATGTTTCATTTGGAGACATTCTTGAAATCCTCAAACAGCAGGGGGAATGGAAGTCCTCTAACCCTTCTTCTGAGGAATCGGTGTTTCAGCAGGCCTTCTGTACCTGTCCATCTACTTCCTGGGTGACCCCACCAGCAGATGATCTAGTTAAACGAATTGTGCAGCATGCCTGGAAGGCCCCGGACAATGTAGAACCTGTCCTCCGGAGGCCGGACAACATTTTATCTACACCTGAAGACCAGCCCCACTGGTCCAAGCAGCTGACAATTGACTCTATGGTTGTGGCGGCGGCCACCAAGAGGGAATTGGCAGAAGATAGTTCCACTGTTCATCCTCCAAATAAGGAATCCGGATCATGGACAGACTGGGGAAATGGACTTATGCTTCAGCAACCTTCGCCATTTGGTCGTTGAATTATCTGGTGCACTTTACTCGCCTCAAAAGAGACTTAATTTCTGAAATGGCTTCCTCTTTGGTGGGGGTACTGCCTGATGAGATGCGTGACACTGTTGCCTCACAGCTAGCTACCCTTGAATCCATCTCAAACTCCTCAATGCATTTGATATCTCACACTGCCGAGGGGGCAGCCCAAGTGGCCGCATCTGGTGTTGTCATGAGACGTAATGCTTGGATGCGGTTGTGTGATTTCGCAGACCCTTTTAAATCTTCCTTCCTTAATGTGCCTGTCAATGAATCTGCACGTTTTGGTCCCAAGGTATGTGACACACTTGCACATAGTGAGAAAGACGGAAAGACCTTGTCTGCTGTGGGCATACATTTTTCCAACCCCAGAGACCCTACTCCATTAACCAGAAGGGGGGAAGATATGGTTCAAGAAATTCCAAGGATCCTTTCATGACACTCGTGGTGAGCAATCCCCCGGGGCAGAGGGGGCTACTCATATGAAAGATGTCCTTTTCGGGGTAGAGGAGGGTCCGTGTAACCAGTGATCCAGAGATTCTTTCTCTGGCAGACCCTACCAGCACTCCTGAGCAACTGCCCGATTGCTTTCCTCTGGAAGCAGTCGGGGGTCATTTCTCTCTGCATCTACTAGCCTGGCATCTTATTACTACCGATGTTTGGATGCAAAGAATAATATCCAGAGGCTACCAAATACCCTTTGACCTAACTCCCAGACCCGTCAAATGATTCCCGATGTACCACCCTATCAGAGTTTTCTTCTTTTATTAAATAGCCTGTTTAGGTGAGGATTTCACCAGTGGGGTTTGTTTTTAGTGTTTGTTTTGGGCTTACTTCTGGTAGGTAAGGGCAGCCTCTATGCAGCCATTTGCATGTTTGTATAGGGACTCTGTTAATAATTATGCATAGATAGTTGCGGTCTCAGGGTTTGGGGCAGCCTTGAATTTTGACAAACTGTCCCTTAATAGTTTGCCTTAGAATAGTTCCTAACTGTTACTGGTTTATATTGGTTCAGCTCCAGGACATTTATAGTAAGTTGGAGAGTGTTTTATTTAAAGAAACAAATGAACAAATGTACATTTAAATGTTATGAGCCTCAAAAGATATCAGGAATTAGACATTACATCTAGGAGCTTAAGAGCTTTCAAGTTCCCCAGCACACCATTTGAAGTAAATGATGGTGATGATGATGATAAAACTTTAGGCCAAGGTGGATTGTGGTGGTACATTGGTGCTCAACTGAAAACCTTAAAATATTGATAAAGAGAGATCAACTTAAACAAAAGAAGATGAAGGATGAACACTTAAATTCTGTACACAATTACATCAATATGTCAGTCCTTCTCATTTGGATACTCTGTTTTGAAATCAATGAAAAACATAAATATTTCAGATTTGATCAACAGGAAGAAGAATAAACTGAAATTTGACTTGCATGACTATGGGAACAGTAGGACATTCCTATGGCAACACGAATCAGAAGGAAATACATCATCATGCTTCAGGGAAGATTTTAAAATGTCTTCCAGTGTTTTTATGCCTCCTCTGAAGACACTACTACAGCAACTGAGTGGGATAGTGTAGGGGGAGCCTTTGCACCATTGCTGAGGGCTCAGAATCCTTCAGTTTTGAATGAACAGTTTTGGAGAGATGGAAATATTGAACAGTCTCCACCAAACAGAAGAAAAAGAGGCAGAAATGCTTGTGGACAATTTAACGGTGGGAAAGGACAATTTAGTAACGTCCATAAAAAATAAAATGGCACTAAAATCTACAAGGCTAAGTCTTAAGTGGTTAATTTGTCAGGATGCGAATTGTCTGATATATGTTTGTTTTTTCTGAATTTGGGCTTAAAATTTGTGTCCACAGCGCTTCCTCTTTTTTATGTTTTTAAATGTGAGTTGTTTAGATTAGCTATAAAACTGCCTTTAAAATGTTTTTTTTTTAAATCAACAACATGGTGAATGTGATTTAAATGATTTGAATGAGAGTAGAGATATTTCATTTTATTCATGTACTTCCAATGAAAATAATTTGCTGGTTGAAGAAAAAAAATGCTTATTGTAAGTTAGATACTACTAATGTTAAAAGTAGGAGTATGCTTATATGTCCCTTTAATAATGGAGGTATACAGAGTTTCATTTTAGCGTTTAAACATCCTGCTGAAAATTGTTCTGATTTTAACAAACCTAAAGATGCTGTTACTAAGGAACAGTGGAAAGTTTTGAATATTTTAAAAAAATAAAAGGCAATTAGTGATAAAGCCTGTTGATAAGGGAACAAAATTGTTGTATTAAATAATAAACAATATGTAGAAATGTGTTATAAACATTTGAATGATGTTTCAGTTTATGAAAAATGTGATGTGAAGTATAATGAGACTATAGAAAGATATGTTTTATTGTTGAATAAAGGTGCTCATTTGAGTTATTTCTCAAAATTAGACATGGAGAACAAATTTGATTTAAAAGGGTGCCAAATAGCAACTTTTTACTGTCTTTCCAAAATACACGTGGGAGGGTGGCTTAATGGTTAAGGTGTTATGCCTTACAAACACAAGGTGCAGGGTTTGAGTCTCACAAGAGATAATTGGCTAGGCTTAAAGTGGCTCACAAGGGCAGTTAGCTTAGTATTAAACTATGAACTATAGATGATCTTAATGGATGCAGTATAGTGTCTACCCAAAAATATTTTCTACACAATTTTTGAGATTTTTACATGACTAATAACGGTAGTACAGAAAATTCCTTCATATGTTAAAGACACCCAGCATTTTTTGGATAAGATCAATTAAGTTAACTGGAGAAATAATATGCACTGGATGGTTATGGATGTCAAGAGTTTATTTACTGATATACAGCACCAACATGGAGTCTTCTACTATTTTTTGGGTGATAACCATAGGTCAAAATTATGTTATTGAATTATTAATGTTCTGTCTTAAAAATATTTTTTTTACATTCAATGATGAATTGTTTCATCAGATTCAGAGAACAGCAATGGGGGCACTATGGCATTATTTGAGTTGGAGTATTTGTATCAACATATATTTTTTTAAAAAATTGGGTGCTAAAATATTTTTGTTATATAGATTTGATTTTGATTTTTTATGGAGAACTAAATTCTGTTCATGATTTCATAGAATAAATTAAAAATAACATATATGGCTTTAGATTTGATGGAATACAAGTAGGTAAACATATTTCCTTTCTTGACTTGGACTTACAAGGTCTGAGTGATGGGAGAATTCTCCCATCAATACATTGGAAAGGCGAGAAGGGAAATGTTTGCATGTGTCAAGTTGTCATCCCCTCACCTTATTTCCACTCTACCTTATGAAGAATGTATTCTGTTAGATAGGTTATGTGGTCAGGAACAAGTGTTTTTTTTTTTCAAGAAGCCCTTTGTACAGCTGAAATACTCATTAGTAGAGGATACAGGAAATGAACCATTTTGGAGGCTTTGCATAAAGTTTTAGTTAAATGTGAGATGAAAGATAAGAAAAATAAAGAAGGGAACAATGTAGATATTGAATGTAATATTCAGACTAACTGTCTTATACCTTATAAATATAGAGGGGAGGTCCAAGGTGAAGTTCCAGAAAAAATATATTTTGTTACAACATGTAATATATTAAGTGAACAGCACTTATAAGTACTTAACAAAAAGTTGTTTAGCCAGCTTATGTAAAGGGGGAGCAAATCTACTCTGTACTATAAAATCTGCTAAATTATGCTCTCTCTTGTAAGAAATAGAAGGAAAATATTTAACCAGCCCAGATAACTCTTTATCTTTAAACAAAATTGCCCAATACAATCTTAAGATGCTCTGTGTGTAAATATATTGTGAACAGATCTGTTAAAATAAGTGATATTAGATTATTTTCTAAAGAAAAATGTTGCTGTAATACCCAGGGCATTGTGTATATATTAAAATGCCCTTGCAACCTATTTTATATGGGAGAACATTTGTGACCTTTTAAAATTACGTTGCAGGAATATGTTAGGGACATTAAAGATACTAGAACTAAAAGTTCCTTGGGCATTCATTTTCAAAAATTTCACCAGTGACCGATCATTGTTAAAAGGTTGTATATTGGAACAAATACATGTGGGGATGGGAGAACATGGTGATTTTAAAGACAGATTTTTGTATAAGGAAACTTTGTATATTCTAAAATACAATACACTGGTAACTAGGGGGTTAAACAGTGAATGCACCTGGAAACCCTGAGAACACTTTTGCCTATGCAGAACTGTTCACAGAAACCCTGTACAAGCATGTTAATAGCTGCATAGAGGAAGCTGTACCCACCAGGAAGAAGTACAGAACTAACTCAAAAAAACAAGCCACCCTGGTGAAATCACAAAATCAATCATCTGTATAACAGGAGGAAGAAAATCATGGCAAAAATTAGGAGGTGCAGCACCCATAAGGATAAAAGGACTCTCATCAAACTAAACAAACAACTCAGAGGACAAATAAAGTCTACCAAAGCCAAATTTGAGGTAAGTTTGGCCTCCCAGACCAAGGAGAACCACAAAGCATTCTTTAGCTATGTCCACAACCTCAAAGGCAATACACAATTGTGTGCAGAGCTCATTGTAAATGGAACCACCTTTACTGAGCCAGAAGATATAGCAAACCTCCTGGCTGATAAATTCAGCTCCAACTTTACTTCTCTCTCCCCCTCAACCTTCCCTCAGGAAATATCATAAAATATAACTCCCCCTACTATCACTAGGGAACAGAACCTTAATGCTCTCTCTAAGACCAAGAACACTGCATCAATAGGCCCAGACAATATCCTAAGATGCCTTCTAAATAGCATGTAACATGACCTATCAGGGCTTCTGGAATTACTATTTAACTGTAGCCTTCAAACAGGCTTCATGCCTCATGAATGGAGAAAGGCAACAGTCACCCCTCTGCACAAAGGTGGGCCATC
Organism: Protopterus annectens; assembly: GCF_019279795.1. Lineage (NCBI taxonomy): Eukaryota > Metazoa > Chordata > Ceratodontiformes > Protopteridae > Protopterus > Protopterus annectens. The sequence goes on from NC_056732.1 coordinate 1,230,458,537, forward strand.
TACAAACCCTAGAAATCACAGACCCATAAGAATCACTAGTCTTATATGTAAAGCCAAGGAAAGAATTATCATGGAGGTGATCAATAGAGATACAGTAAACCTACAAACACTGGACCAAACCCAGTTTGGATTCATCAAGGTCAGATCATGCCTACTCAACCTGGTGGACTTCTTTGAGAAGATCACCAAAGCAATGGATGAGGGCAAAATTGTTCACACTGCCTACCTTGACCTGGCCAAGGCATTTGACACAATGCCCCACTCAGGCATTGTTAACAAACTCAAGCAGTTAGGTACAAACCTGTATGTCACCCGGTAGATAGTCAAATGGCTCACAGACAGACCCAGTAAATTAGAATTGGGGAGTTCACCTCTACAAAGAGGCCAATCACAAGTGTAGTCCCTCAGGGATCAGTCCTTGGACTGTTCCTTTTTGGCATTTACTTCTCAGAAGTCAAGGCCAATGTTAGTAGTCTCTGGCTGACTAAATTTGCAGATGATTGCAAATTAGGAGACATCATTGAATCTCATACTGACACAAATGTTCTACAGGATGGGCTGACACAGACAAACAACTAGCGCCAGAGCCATGGACTAAAACTAAATGCCAAGAAATAAATAATAGTATCCTTTGGGAAGTCATCCATCCCTGGTAACTATCATATTGACAAGACACCCCTTAGAGTTGACCCAGTAGTCAGGGACTTAGGGACAGACATAGATAGTAATCTAGCCTTTGATCATCACATGTCTAACAGTGGTGAGGAAATCATTCTATGTTGCGCAACTTATAAACAAAGGTATGGCATCTAAGTCCAAGGAAGTCATTGTTCCACTGTATTCAGAATTCATCAGACCTATCATTGAGTATAATGCCTCTTTTGGTATGTACCTAATCAGGCATATCCAACAACTGGAACATCCACAGATATTCCTCACTAAAAGAATGCAGGGCATAAGTAATATGAACCTATAAATACATGATTTAATAAGGTTATCATTGTTTTATTAATTAGTGATTGTTTAATTGTTTGATGGGTGTATTTAAAGGTTTTTTTGTAATTGTTTTCACTTCTTGAAGGCATTTTTGCCAAGGGGCTAGAGGTAAATAAATCTATTTCTTTGGATCTATGATGGTCATTTTATTTGATTTTGATGCTTTGTTTTGTGGCTTAGAGGTTTTCTGGGTTGATTTTTACTTTAAAGGAGACAGTTTTATGATCCCAACCTCACTAGTGAGGATGAGACATTGGAGGGGGGGGGGGGGTCAGCGCTGTTCCATGTGATGAGTACTGGATGCAGTATGTTTGATCCTCTGGTTTAAGTGTGGTCTATCCGTTTCAGGGTGTTTGTTTTAATAAAGTCCAGTCCCAGTCTACACAGGGGTAGTTAAAGTCACCAATGAGTAGGGTTTTTGGTTGGATAGTGAAAGCCTGTAGTAGGTTTACGTAATTGTCTTGAGACTCTAGGGGCATAGATGGTCTGCACTACCTAGCCATGATATGGGGATAGACCTTATCTATGGTGACTTGCATGTGCATGAGCTCCATGTTATCATCCTGTTTAACCCACCAAGACATATTTTTGTTGCTAACATAGATTAAGACACCTCCAACTTTGGACCAGTTTGTACTGTTGTTGGTTCAAATGTGGAAGGCTATGGGCCTTACACTGCCAGAGTACTTTCTATGGCTTTAAACCGAGTCTCATTCATGCAAAGATGTCTACATCCTCCAAAGTAAGGCGAGCTTGAAGGTTGTGGAGTTTTTTTGTTTAGACTCATAGCATTGAGCAATGGCACAATAATGTTGCTTGGAGACTTTTTCACTACAGAGGAAGTTTTTTTTCTTTTTAGCATTGCCTAAAAAAGGCTATAAGAGGTGGACAAAGGTTTTAGTCAATATCTGAAAGCCTAGTAAGAGGAAATAGGCTAAGCCCATCCTTGCTAAAGCAATGTGGGCTGTTGACAATGTCTTCCCATGCTGACAGATACTGGATCCCCCTGGAGCAACAGCAGAAACTAAGCTAATTATTAAAATCAGTCATTTTATATTCATACTGTGGCATCATCCTTGGTGAAGGTAGAATGCTACTCATTGCAAAGCTTGTACCTATCTGTGGCATATATTCTGAGAGATCCATTATGTCTCCTTTCAAATAGTCCAGTGAGGTATGTCTCAGGTCATTTACACACACATGGACTATGATAGAATCATATTCGTACCTGGAGTAGAGTGACTTGAATGCAAGAATGATACTGCAGATCCTGGTGTTAAGTGTGTTGAACAATAAACAAAGGTTAAAATCAATTCTGCTATAAAAATGCAAATAAATACATACAATAAAGCATGCTTAAATGTAGAAATAGAGCTTAGTAATATGTAATGAGCATCCATACTCTAGTGTGACATAGGCCTGACTGTATCTATTAATAGACATTTTTTTTTTTATAAACTCAGCAATACATGCTCTTTTACAAAGCTGTTTCCTAAGAAAACATTTTCTTCAACAGTATCAGAACAAATAAATGGACATCTTTTTTCCTCAAAATATGTTTTCTCAATATCAGCAGCAGAGCAGTTGGACATATTCTTACAGATGTTTCCTTTCAGACTTCTGTTAATGGGCATGGCTTTTTGTAAAATCAACAAAAAAAAATTCCTGATTGCATGCATTCTCACATCAGCAAAAGTGCTTAAATGGTTGTCACAGAAGGACAACAGGAAAGTCTATCACAAACATTTCCTTAAAAACAAATCTAAAAAGAAAAACATCAGCAGAACAGATGTTTCCTATAATGCCCAAAAAATATACCAAGAGAAAAACAGGATTTTAAGTGCGTGAAAAGGACAGTATAAGTAGAATGTTAAAATTCAGCTATGTTAGAGGTATTTGCTAGGAACACACTTGTTCCAAGGTATATTGGAGAAGCAGTTATAATATTCCATACTAATCAAGAGTAAAGTCTCGGTGCATTTATGCTACAAATTGACAGAAGAGTACATGTTATTTGTTACAAGAATAAGTTATTTATTAGTAACTGTGCTTACAGTAAAATAGTATTGTGCTGCAAGGTATATTTTCTTATTACTGCCGGTTGCAAGCCTCTATGTTTAAACAAACTGCAAATACAGTTATGCAAAACTCTGTTTTAACCAGACTTTGATTCAGCAGTTCCAGTACAGCCAGCAAGACTTTGCGTCTTAAGAAGACTTTGGTTTCAGTTCCAGTACAGCACAGTAGCACCTTCTTTCAGAAAGTTTTCAGCGGTAAGCCTAGCCTGTACCCGAACACAAGGGGAGTGATGTGATGCCTTGTATAATTCACTCCAGAAAAGCACAGTAACTAATATAGGTTCATATGTTCATAGGTTCATACTAGGCTATCTGTCCTAGGGCATTTATAAGCCTAGCCAGAGTGTGTTTGGCTTTCGCCACCCATTTTAAATGAATTTTGCTATGCCCTTTTTCAAGGTTAGTATACTGTGCCTCTGTCTAACAGTGACACAGAAGTGATACCCGGGGTAAACCTACTATCTCCCATCCACTCATCAAGATTCCTCTTGAAGAGAGTCAATGAGAGACTCTGCCTAACCTGGACTGGGATTTTATTCCAGAGTGAAGGGAGCCTCTGGGTTATGAATCTGTCCTTCCAGCATGTCCTATTTATTTCAGTGCTGAGGTTCAAGTCTCTCAAGTGCATAGCTCGATGGGATTTGGATTTTCTGAGGTGCAGCATGTCCATTAATTCCGGGTTGGACATGGCTTTATACGTCAGGCACAGATCGCCTCTGAGCAGGCGGTATGCCACTGAGTAGAACTGGAGTTTCTTTAACCGGGCAGCATATGGCATCTGTTTCAGCCCTTTGATCCTCTTGGTGAGGTACTTTTGGGGTCTTTCCAGTTGCTGCAGGTGTCTGGTAAGGTACAACCTAAAAGGGGCATTGTACTCAATTATGGGCCTGATGAGGGTTGAGTAAAGAGGCACAATGACCTCCCCTGATCAAGATGTGAATCCCTTCATGATTAGGTGGGCTATATAAAATGTTTTTCTAACCACTTTGGCCACATGGTTGTCAAATGAGAGATTGCTATCAACTTGGGTCCCCAGGTCCCTAATTACTTCTTCCATACTTAATGGATTACCACCTATGTGGTAATTTGTGGGCACTTTGTTTTTGCCAAAGGGGATGACTATACACTTTTTGGCGTTTAGCTTGACGCCATGGCACTGGCACCAGTTGTCTGTTTCTATGAGGTCCTTTTGTAGGATGCTTTTGTCGGATGGAGAGTCTATTATGGTGCCCAGTTTGCAGTCATCTGCGAACTTGGTCAGCCACAGTCCTTCCGTGTTAGCCTGTACCTCCGAGAAATATATACTGAACAAGAGAGGTCCCAGGACTGAGCCTTGTGGGACGTCACTTGTAACTGGTTTGGAGTCTGACATGGCTCCAGGAATTCTAACCATGTGGGTTCTGTCCTTGAGCCAGTTTGCAACCCATCTAGTGACATAGGGGTTTATATTTAAGCTGGTGAGCTCATCTATAATGCCCGAGTGGGGTATTGTATCGAAGGCTTTTGCGAGGTCCAGATAGGCTGTGTGGACTACCTTCCCCTCGTCAATGGCCTTGGTGACTGTTTCAAAGAAATCAACCAGGTTTAAGAGGCAGGATCTGCCCTTAACAAAGCCGAACTGGGTAGGATCCAGTGTCTGTAGGTCCCCAATATCTATATTTATGAGGTCCATGATGATCCTTTCCATAGCTTTGCAGACCAATCTAGTCAAGCTTATGGGGCGATAGTTTCCAGGATCCGTTGAGGCACCACCTTTGTGGAGAGGGACCACTGTCGCTGTACGCCACTCTTTGGGTACATATCCTGTAGTAAGGCTGAGATTGAACAGTAGTTTTATGTTTGGGTTTAGTTCTTCTTGGAGTTCATGTAGGATGCAGCCCGGGACACCGTCTGGTCCCATTGATGCTGTGTTTTTTGCTTTGGAGAGGGTGGCTCTTACCTGAGCATCTGAGATGTCAGGGGGCAGCACTCTGCTGGGATAGATATTTGCCCTTTTGGTGGGGAAGGGGGGAGAAGTTTGCGCTGAACCTGTCAGCTAGGATGTTGGCAATGTCTGTGGGTCCGGTGTATTTTTTGTCATTTTGGACTAATTCTGAGCATATCTGGGAATTCCAACCCAGGTTCCTAACATAACTAAAGAAAGCCTTGTGATTATCCTTAGTGTCCTGTGCAATTTTTCTCTCAAAGCTGGCCTTAGACGATTTTATGAGTGCTCGTAGTTTTTTGCTAATACTGATCAGAGATGCCTTCCCTTTTTGGGCTTTTGCTCTATCATGTAGTAGCTTCCTCCTTCTATTGTATAGTTTGTTTATGACTGGGGTCCACCAGACAGGATGCCTAACTTAGGAGGATTGGGTCTTGGTTTTATTTGGGATTGCATGATCCATGCATTCCTGAAGGTGTTCATAGAATGCGTTTATAAAGGATTCTGTGGTCTGGGCTGTATTTTCCACAGGCCCGGGGGCTTTGAAGGATTCCACCTCGGTTTTGAGGAGTGTGAAATTTGCTTTAGAGAAGTTTTTCACTGTGGTTTTCTGGGCAGGGGCTGGGGTTGGGATGTGAATATCTAGTGAGATTAGTTTATGGTCTGATCTTACCAGTGAGGGATACACTTCTGGTCTGGAGCATAGAGTCCCCATGTTGGTGATGATCAGGTCCAGTATGTTTTCCCCTCTTGTGGGAGTGGCAACAAGTTGTTCCATAGCATTTGAGTTTATAAATTCTAGGAACCTTTGGGCTAGGATGTTGGAGCTAGAGTAATGCTCCCAGTCTATGTTAGGGTAGTTGAAGTCGCCCAATATAATGGTGTTTGGAGAGACCTTCATATTTTCCAGTGTTCTCAGGAAGGCTGAGTGGGGATCCTGGGTTTGGGAAGGTGGTCTGTAGCAGGCTATAAACTGGAAGGCAGTTTTACCCACTGTTAGTTGCACATGGATAGTCTCTGATGCTTCGTGCTGTGCCACCAACCTGGAGGTGTGGGTATCTTTGACGAATATTAATACTCCCCCTCCTTTTGTGGTTCAGTCCAAGTTTTGGGGCCGAAAAACATGGCATGAAGTATAACCTGGTAGTGCTGGGGTGCTCTCGGGAGCCTTGAACCAGGTTTCTGTTACTGCACAGATATCTATGTTCTCCATGCTAAGGAGAGTTTTGAGTGCATGCATCTTGAGGTTTAGACTTCTGGCATTGAGTAGCATTACTCTTAGTTTCTTATCCCTTGTGATATCTATGGAGGTGGCTTTGTCTTTTGAGCCTTGCCTAAAAAAGGCACTATGGGGGTGGCAAGAGCCTTTGCCAATATCCGAAAGCCCAGGGGTGACAGGTGCAAGCCGTCCCTAGCGAAGCATCGTAGCTTGTCGAGCATGTCATCCGAGGCAGACAGGCATTGGATCCCCTTTGAATGACACCAATACTTAAGCCAATTGTTGAAATTGATCATCTTGTCTTCATATTGTGGCATCATTCTTGGTGAGGGTAAGATGCTACTCAAGGTCAGGGTCATACCGGCCTGGGCTACATGCTCAGAGAGCTCCTCTATGTCTCTTTTCATGTAGTCCAGGGAGGTACGTCTCAGGTCATTCACACCAGCATGGACAATGACTGAGTCATATTTGTACTTGCCTTGGAGTGACCTGAGTGCTTGTGTTATGTGGTGGATCCTAGTGCCCGACAGGCAGCTCACCGTGACCTTCTCCTTGTTCAGCCTGGTGAGCAAGACATCTGTGTGCCTGATGATAGAGTCACCTATTACAAGTGTATCAGGTGTGTTGTTTAGCCTTAAGGGCTGTGACTGTTCGGCACACTGGCTTTGTGAGCTATGTGTTGTACATGTTTTGTTTTGGGGTAGCGGTTGCTTGGGTGCCTGCTTTGGAGGTCTCTGCTGCTTATGCAGATTTTTATTTAGAGCCTGTTTTTGTGTGTTTATGTGTTTGGTTTGCTGTCGTGGTAGGTCTATGTGAGACTGGAATTGTAGTGAGTGTGGTTTCCTTCTCCTCATGACTGGTTACGCCAGTACTGAGTTGAGAGAGCTTAGCCTCCAGTTTGGCTATATGGTTGCATCTCTCACATGTTGGAATTTGTTGGGAGAAGGAGAGGGTTGTCTGTGTACATGAGGCAGTTGTAACATTGCCTCAAGATTCCCAGATTCACCAGCTGGACCGGAGAGGAGATTGACAACTGACCTTTGGACATGCTAGAATAGTATTGGGAATTCCTTTATAATTAAAAAAAAGGGCCAATGGGGAACAAAGTACTCAAGGGGAGTTTGTGAGGGTGTAGTGCTTTTAATTTTTTAGTGCTGACTTATATAATTGCTTTAGTGAGCAAGTGCCAGGCTTTAGAGTGGGAATAGGGTGTTTATTATGAGAACTAGATCAGTTCTAAGGGAAAAAGTGAAGAGCAGACTTTGTGGAGCCGAGAATGGTTTAAACCCAATTAAGCGGCACTGCCCAATGCTGCGCTATGCACAAAATCTCGCAAAGCCACGCTAAAATGGTTTTTATACAGGGGGACTTGAAAGAGCTAGAAATTGGCCCAAAACAGCCAATAGACTACTAGATTCTTGTGCTGGGAACACTCCTCCAGGGATAGATAGGCTGCTCCAAGCTCCCCACTGCCACTGGTGAACAAAGAAGCCTCCCTTTATCCAAGAAAGGAAATGGGCAACACAGGAACTTTCCAAAAGTCCAGAATACAGCAAAGCCTGTATTTGGACTACTCTAGGTCAGGAAAGACGAGAAACAAGGATAATTTTTTTTTTTTTTTTTTGCAACAAACAGCAGGAAAACGCAATAAATATGTAACACAGGCTAGCAAACTTGAGTGTATAGCCTCAACAGGTAAAAGCAACAAACAGGACAAACTTTAAAAGTGCAGGTGCAAAAACAACTTTAAACAGTTTAAAACAGTTCAAGAAGCAGAAATACTTGCAGTTTAGCTAGATCGGACAGTCACCCAGGTAGTAGCAGGAAAACAAACACTTTTATCGGGTTAGCAGTCGCTCTTTTAGCCTCTCTGCTGCTAGCACCACTCTGCAGGACCTCAAGGAGCTTGTCTGACTAGTAACAAGTGCAAAAACCGCGCCAAAGTGGGTTTTATACAGGGGACTTGAAAGAGCTAAAAATTGGCCCAAAACGGCCAATAGACTACCAGATTCTTGTGCTGGGAACACTCCTCCAGGGATAGATAGGCTGCTCCAAGCTCCCCACTGCCACTGGTGAACAAAGAAGCCTCCCTTTATCCAAGAAAGGAAATGGGCAACACAGGAACTTTCCAAAAGTCCAGAATACAGCAAAGCCTGTATTTGGACTACTCTAGGTCAGGAAAGATTGGAAACAAGGATAATGATGATGAGCATTTCATTTTGCAGGAAAGGAAATCGCAGTACCATAAATTCTTCAAGAAAGATGAGCACCAAGATTATGAAGTTGTCCACTGCCAACTTCATTTCACCAGCTTCTTGAGTGACTGCAACAACAGCCTGATCACCTGTTCATTTGCTAAGTGGTAAGGTGGTTTCTGTGTCACATGTAAGTATGGATGCCATTAGGGAGTGTAGCAGTAAATGTAAAATAAACTTTACACTTAATGTCTCAGACCAACCAGATAAATTATGGGAAAAATGTAATGCTGGCATACTCAGCACATTAGTAAGTGTAAAACCTTATTAGGGCAAGTTGATGTCCATGCATTATGTAAATATGTTGTAACATTTGATCTAAACAAAAAAATGAAGCGTGTCATAGTAAATGTTTATTGTGTGAATCATCTGAGCCTGCTTTTTGTGTTCAATGCTATAAAATACAGTGTAAGCTATAGTTCAAAGGTTAGACTGTAAAGACAACCCTTTTAATGGTGATGAACCAGCAAAAGGTCAAATGCTTATGTTATATCCAGATATTAAACAATTGTGTTCTGTTACTGCATTGATATCAGAGTTAGAACAACAGTCAAAACTATTACTGACAGAATCCCCTATAGTTCTTGTTACACCCTTTAAAAAATATGTACAACAGTGGAATGAAGCCACTGCTCAACACACAACAGATGAGGATAGGAGTAAGGCTCTTGATTATTTAACAGAAGAATTTAACAAATTTCTAAGAGACAGACAAGGTGAGGTCAAAAAGTTCAGAAGTGATATACAAGACCTCTGTCAAAAGTGCATAGGGGCCCTACAATCAACAGAAGAGTCTACTAAAATGTATCATAAGACCTGTAAAGAAATACAAAAGGAAATATCAGATCTTAAGCAACAGTTACAGGATAAAGAAAATCTGGTTAGTGATGTTCAGGATAAATTAATACAAGCTAATCTTCGAACAGAAGAGTTAAAGGAGGAATTGCAGAACACAAAACCAGTACAAGTCATAGAACAGGGCAAGACTGCAGATCTATATACACAGTCAATTATTACAAAGCTTACCATAGTGGAATGATAAAAAAGGCATATTTTACAACATGCTTGCATTTGAAGAATGGGTAGCATACACAGCAGGATCTGATGTATGGACAGATGCAGTACTTAGATGTTTCTGGATTTTTATTCTGAAATATTTTAAAACTTTCATCAGTTAAAGAAAGACACATCAATTAAACACTAAAGTAGGATGTATGGCAGCTGTTCTAATGGCATATATAAACAAGGGCAGCCTCTCACAGCTAAGCTGTTAGATAATTTTAAAATCACCATCTCAGATAAATTAATGAAACAAGCTGACCATTTCAGACTTGCCTTTCAGATCATATATCAAAGGTCCGAGAGGGACATGGAAAAAACAGAAATACAGAAACAGTTAATACATTGCTTTCTAGAGCAAGTCAAAGGGGTGCCAGGGAATATTAAATGCATTTATAAAGAAATTTCAGATACCCTCACTGATTTGGTACACAAATTAATGAGGAGACAGACTATGGCCGATGATGGAACATTATACTCAGACCATATCTTTGCATTAGGAGAGGGTAGTGAGCCATTTGAGGTAATTGGAGAAGTTAAAAACTAGGGAAGGCAATGGTGGTGTGAACTTCCACCAGCAGGTAGAGCTGCATCTCCACCACCAGCTCCTATTCCTGTGTGTGTAGCACCAGGATCGGGTGTAGGTAATGAACAAATGGTACCAAAATGTTTTTCTATAAGAAAAAAGGGCATGTTAAACAAAATTGTGATCATTACAAAGCTTGGCATAAAAAGAAAGAAGAACAATGTGTTTTTCCAAAGACAGAACCAAAAGATTTCCAAGAAAAATCAGAAAAACAGGTCTATGCACACAGACCTTACAATATTGGTAAATACAGTTGTAAGGGCCATCAATACACAGGAAAAAGGGATGTATGCCCCATAGATTTTCAAGTAGCTTCACCTGTAAATCCAAAGCATTTGGTAGAGCAGGCAGAAGGGATGGCTAGGCAGCAGTTTTAAAAAGAGATTGAAAAACCTAAATATGTAGATCACTCAGACACAGAGGAAGATGACAAGCAAGAGCATGCAGTGTGTCATATTGCATTTGACAATAAAGGGGAGGATGAGTGGATCTCCTTACAATAGAGATCTGACTACCTACTCTTGTATCTTTCATGACTACTTTTAAAAGGGGTCGAGATGGATGACCACTGATTCATATCTGGGTAGAGGGGTCACTATGGAAAAATGTCTTACTAGACACAGGACCAGCAGTATCCATCACAAATAGACAGCTATCTGTACATCCTATAAATAGGTTTGCACTTAAGCATTTAATGGCACAGGATGCTATGCACTGAGTAGCCAAGATGTAGACATAAAATTTAACCAAGAAGGACAGACATGGAAGGGTGCATTTTTAATGCATCCATCCTGCTCAACTACCATTATTGGTATGGACATTTTAGGACCTTTGGGCATAGTAATTGACTTGCCTAACAGTATTCTATGGATAGGAAACAGGAAAAAAGGAGAGGGAGAGAAAAGTGCAGGTTGCTGTGCAATCTCTCTTTCTGAAAAAACGGACAAGCCTACAGGATGTGTGAATATGGACAGTGAGGATGTGTGGCAGCATTTATATCAGCAATTCCCAAATCTGTGGTCCAAGGGTCCCAGTGATTGTGGAAAACTAGAAATACCACTAGGGGTGGGTAGTGATCAGGATTATATACCTCCATTTTGAAAAGAATATCCCATTCCTATGGAGGCAGAAGAACATATGCAAAAATGTATTGCAGAATGGGAAAAGGAAGGAATTATACAAAAAGGCAACAGTCCCACAAATTCACCAATCTGGCCACTCAAGAAAAAAGATGGGAGTTATCGTCTTGTTATTGATTTACGGAAGGTTAATCAATACACAACTCCTAGAGCACATTTGATTCTGGGAGTTCCAGAGTTGTCTGCACATATTAAGCCACAAAGTAAGTGGTTTACAGTAATAGATTTAGCAAATGGCTTTTTTGCCGTACCACTCAGGAAAAAGGAGTGGCCACGATTTGCCTTTACATTTAAAAAACAGCAATATGTCATGACAAAATTACCTCAAGGATTTCAAAACAGTCCAATTATCTTTCACCAGACAGTGGGATCCATCCTGCAACATCTAGCAAAGGATGACTCAGTATTACATTACACTGATGACATATTAATCTAGTCTGAGACAGTAGAGGAGCATGTACAGCTTCTTAAAAAAGTTTTTTATACTTTGTAGCAGGCAGGGTTTAAGGTTAAAAGTGAAAAGATTCAGTTTATATCTCAAGAAGTCAAGTTTCTAGGTACTATTATAAAACTATCAGGAAGGTCTCCTTGCCCTATGTGTGTGCAAGGCATTTTACAAATGGAAAAGCCATTGACTATAGCAGATCTACATAAATTCATGGGAATCATCAATTGCAATAGAGAATTTATAGAGGATTATGCAGCAGTGGCTGCTCCTCTTTACAAAATGTTACAAGAACAGAAGAGCTCCACCTTTCTAGAGTGGGGACCCCATGAGGATGAGGCATTTTCACAAATGAAAGTAAATTAGCACAAGCTACAGAATTAACCGCACCCACACCAGAGTTGCCATTTGTGCTACAGGCAGCAGCAGAAAAAAAAACATTATCTGTGGTGCTATTATAAGAATGGCTATATGGTGGCGACAACAGAATGGGAAAAAAATTACGTCCAGTTGCTTTCTGTAGTAGAAAGATGACCCCAGTGGATTGGGGCTACCACCCTTGCATACAGCAGTTATTGGCCATTTACTGGGGTATCAAGCAAACTAAGTATTTGACTGTATTTTCCAGTATTATAGTACAAACACCACACCAAGTAGTAAACGCTCTACTAGATAATTTTGTAATGAACAAAATCACAGATGGTATTAGTCAGGCAGTCTTTGCAAAATGGATGGCATTGTTTGGAATGAAAACTGTCACAATTCAGAGACAAATATTTGTTAATCACATGGGATATGAAGGAAAACAGCATAACTGCCTAAAAAAATAATGCCACCAGACATGCAATTTCTGGCATCTGATTTTGACCACTTTAAACCATCCATCTTTATAGATGGAGCACTGTATTGGGACAAAGGCAAATACTTGACAGGATTTGCTGTAGTACCGGAAAATCCACAGATGGGTTATCCTGAACTAATCAAGTTACCAGGGCATATGTCAGCTCAAAGAGCTGAATTGGAGGCAGTACTGTATGTGCTAAGGTATTATAATTCTGTTAACATTTTCTCAGATAGTACTTATGTAGTAAATTCTTTACGACTGCATATGGACACTTGGATAAGGCAAGGATTTGTAGACAGTGCAGGCAAACCATTACATCATGCTGAAGTATTAAAAAATATACATAAAGTCACAACAATGTCAAATCAACAAGGACAGTACAGCATTTTAAAAGTAAAAGCACACCAAAAATCAACAAGTGAAACTTTCAGGTTAAATGCATTGGCTGACTCATTAGCAAAAGAAGCAGCACAAAGTGGGGAAAAACTTTCAGGGTATGTGTACATTGATACGGAAGTTAGTGCCTTAAAAACAGAAGTTAGTACCCTAAAAGAGCTAGACCAACAACCAATTAAGGAAGATCTTATAAATGTTCAAATAATGCAAGGTTTAAAAGAAGAAACAGACCAATGCATGATTGCAGAAGTACCCCCAAAGGAATATTATGTATAGCCCACTACAACAGGGTTATGGTAGCTTTATGTGCCATATCAGTTAGCACTTCACTTGGTTAAATTAAATCACCAAATACTGGGACATATAGGAGCTGATAAGCTATGGGCAGTTGTAAAAGAAAAATATTGGAACCCAAATTTAAAAAAGGTCTGTAGGCTGATTGTAGAAGTATGCCTAATTTGTTTGCAGGTAAATGCTAACAGCAAAAAGCCTCAGTTACATCAGGTACAGCCAGCGGATGGGCCATGGTATGCAGTCCAGAGAGATTATGTGGGTCCTTTGCCAACAACAAAGGGAGGTTACAGATACCTACTAGTAGTAGTGGATGTCTTTTTAAAATGGGTAGAAGCAATTCCTACCAAAACCATGACAGCAAAGGCAACAGCAGAAGCCTCATGGAAAAATATTTTCTGTCATTTGGGGTCACCACGTGTCATAGAATCAGATAATGATCCACAATTTGTTAGTAATCTCATTAAGCAAATGTGTAATTAGTTGGGCAGACAGCAAAGATTTCAAGTACCATACCATCCACAATTCCATGGCATAGAATCAGATGTTAAAAGAACATCTAAAAAAGGCATGCTTGGAAAAAGACAATGCTTGGGTACAGCATTTGCCTGGCATTTTAATGGATATCCAGGCAAAACCAAATAGCAAAACAGGTACTTCACCATATGAAATAATGACAGGTCATAAAATGCCTATACTACTACCATTTTATCTGGATATACCTAATGATAGGCCTATGTTAGAAATCATTAACCATCGGCAATGGTTAAAAAGGCTTACAGAAATATGTGATTACAATGTAAGAGAACAAGCATTCCACCTGCGGAGAAAGGATCCAATTTTCCCACCTGAACAAAACCTTCCCTGTGGAACAAAAGTATTGGTAAAAACATTCCAAATGGAAGGTCCATGGGATAGCAACTGGCAAGGCCCTTTTGAAATAACAGAACAATTTGGCCCATTAGTGTATAAAATCAAAGAAAAAAGAAAAACAAAACAATGTTGGTACATAAAGATCAGTTAAGAGTTATTAAAACTAGTGAGCAATGTAAATCTGATTAAGTGTATTCTCTTGTAGGTTTCCCACAGAAAAAACATAATGAAACTGACATGGTTTAAAGTGCATCCTTTTGGAAATCCAGTTTCGGATGACCAACGGCAAAATGATTCAGCAATGGAATTTCTATTTAAAGAATGTTTTTTTAAATTGATAATAGCTATCATACTAACTATTATTGTATTACTTAGTATTAAATTGTACTTACAACCTGTTAATCAAACTGTAAAGTTACATGAGAGAGAGAGAGAGTAAAGAAATGTGGAAAAATGAGCAAGATTGGTCACCATCTTTTAACACTTTTTTTGGCAAGACAATGTTTGTATGCAAAAAGTATAAATGTTTCTAATTACTGGGTATGTAGTTTAATTCCACTATTGCCAATTCCACTAAATTCTTTCAATTCCACTAAATTCTGTCAGTAGTTGATAAATGAGACAGGAGACCAAGTTATGAATGTACAGTTATGTAAATCAAGAGTACAGTTATCTGCTGTAGTACTGGGAATCACATGTTTTCAACAAAATGTAACCATCCCAGTGAGTAATAGTAATTGTATTCAAACAATTGAAATGATAAACTTTCATAACCACATACCAGTACTTGGGGTATTTTTTTCATGGTTTTCCTATTCTAATACCAACTAAGGGTTAGTTAATATTAAGTGACACATCAGTATTTCATTTTTCACAAAACAATAAAAATGAGTGCAAAACCAATGTTACATATTGGCAAAGTAAAACAGATAAAAAAATTACGGTTGTACACAATAAAACTCTTACTATTGGACAGGTAAATGGCAGTGTTGCCTTGTCAGATGGGTTATATTACATTTGTGGTAAATATGCTTATAAATGGTTACCAAAGGGATGGGATGGCACTTGCTATATAGGGCTAGTAGCACCAGCAATGCATCATGTAAAAGAGTTACCAAAGGGAAGTATTAGAAATCCAAAAAGGAAAAGAGACATATTACCTGTAATTGAAAATCCAGTAAACACCTTAGATACCATCATGTATTTACCACTAAAATCTTGATTATTTAAAATTAAAAGATATGGATCTAGGAAATGATGTAATTTCTGGAGCAGGTACATTCCATTGGTATGGAGCAGCAAAAGCCATTTGGGAGTTAAGAAAACTATCTAAATTGGTTGAAGTATTGGTAAATGGCACTTTCAGTGCAGTCTCAGACATTACTGTCGAAATGACAGCCATACGAACTATGGTTTTACAAAATTGATTGGCGTTAGATTACATACTAGCATCCCAAGGGGGTACATTTGCCTTAATAGGAGAACCATGTTGTAAATTTATTAGAGATAAATCAGAGTCTCTAAAAGCGCATTTAGAGGTCATTGCACAAGTGTCACAACATACTAGAAAAAATGGAATGACAATTGGAGTGAGTGGTTTAGTAATCTATTTACAGTGTGGACAGGAAACATTATCATATTTTTAATTGCTATTATTGCTGTTGTAGTGCTTGTTTGCATATTGCTTACACATATTAAAGTTTGCTTAACAAGAGTTAATCAACAAGTTGCTGTTGTCAATTGTCATAATAAAAATGTTTATCAAAGTGATAAATTTGTCTTCCTGGTTGAAAATAAAATGGGGGAACTGTTAAGTGTGTTATTTTTTATTTATTTTTTATTTATCATTTGTTGACCTGGAAAGTCTGACTAGGTTCCACAGAGCCTGTTTTCAGTGGAGGCCCGGGGAGAAATGCTCCAGATGCATGTCTTTGGAATGTGGGAGGAAACCAGAGTATCCAGAGGAAACCCACGCAAACACATGGAGAACATGCAAACTCCACACAGAAGGCACCCCAGCCGAGAATCAAACCGGTGAACCTCTTGCTATGAGGTAACAACGTTAACTGCTGCACCACTGTGCCACACTGTTAAAATATTAATAAAGGTTAAAATCAATTCTGCTATAAAAATGCAAAATAAATGAGGCATACAATAAAGCTTGCTTAAATGTGAAATAGAGCTTAGCAATATGTAATGAGCATCCATACTCTAGTGTGACATAGCTCTGACAGTATCTATTGATAGACATGTTTTTATAAACTCAGCAATACGTGCTCTTTTAGAAAGTTGTTTCCTCAGAAAACATCTTCTCCCACAGTATCAGAACAGATAAATAGGCATGTTTTTCCTCAAAATATGTTTTTTCAATATCAGCAGCAGAACAGTTTGAAGTATTCTTGCAGATGTTTCTTTTCAGACTTCTGTTAATGGACATGGACTTTTGTAAAATCAGCAAAAAAAAAAAAAAAAAAAAAAACAATTCCTGATTGCATGTATTCTCACATCAGCAAAAGTGCTTAAATGGTTTCACAGAAGGACAACAGGAAAGTCTATCACAAACATTTCCTTAAAAACAAATCTAAAAAAGCATCAGCAGAACAGATGTTTCCTATAATGCCCAAAAAAAGATACCAAGAGAAAAACAGGAATTTAAGTGCGTGAGAACAGTATAAGTAGAATGTTAAAATTCAGCTATGTTAGAGGTATTTGGTAGGAAGACACTTTTTCTGAGGTATTATATGAGAGAAGCAGTTATAATCTTCCATACTAACCAAGAGTAAAGTCTTGGCACATTTATGCTACAAATTGACAGAAGAGTATGTGTTGTTTGTTACAAGAATAAGTTATTTATTAGTAACTGTGCTTACAGTGAAATAGTATTGTGCTGCAAAGTATATTTTCTTATTAGTGCAGGTTGCAAGGCTCTGTGTTTAAACAAACTTCAAATACAGTTATGCAAAACTCTGTGTTAACCAGACTTTGAGTCAGCAGTTCCAGTACAGCCAGCAAGACTTTTTGACTTAAGAAGACTTTGGTTCCAGTACAGCACAGCAGCACCTTCTTTCAGAATTTTTCACCTGGCTGCAGCTAGGTGACTAACCATTATCTTCCCCTTGTCTAACTTGGTGAGTGGGGCATTTATGTGTCACATAGCAAAGCCTCCAATAACAACAGTATCAGGTAAACTGTATGATTTGATTTTGGGGGGCCACTGGGCATAAGCTTATGTGAGGTGTTTGGTGTCATTTGATGTGTGCTTTAGTGATTGCTGAAAAGCAGTGTTGCTGTTAGGTGGCTTAGGAGTGCCTTATCATAAAAGAAAAGGGAATGAGATAAGGTAAGGGAATGTAATGGGTAAGAAAAGTAGCGTGAGGAAGTAGGATAAGATGAATAGAATAATAAGGTCTAATAGTAATAGAGGAAGCAATGTGTGGAGTGTGTAGTTGATAGGGAATTGGCAAGAAGTGAGCAGCTGATAAGCAGATTGTTTCTACTGCTAATATGCTAGAAAACGTAATATCCCAGAAAACATACACTGTGCAATGCTCAGTCATATCACAGACAAGGAAGCAATTAATGTATTTAACACTTTTAACCTGACAGAGGAATATAGATGGACATTTCTGTTAAAACAAAATTAAAGTTGTGACACCCTGTGAGCCAAACATGCATCTACCATATGTAAGATATTCATTTTTTCAATAAATTAAGGTATCCATCAGTCAATTGAAAAGTACACGGTGAAATAAAGCATAGATTATAAGACTATATTAAGGGATAAATCTGAGTGTGAAATCAGAAAAGAACAGGCCAGAGGCAATCTTTTAAGTGACACAGACGAGTCACAAGGAAAAGCAGTTATATGTACACAGAGAATGAACTTTCAATCATTCAGCTTAAAAGCTTGCATGTAAATGAGAAACAGGGCAAAAAAAGACTAGATTTGCTAAAATATTTAAAATAAAAACAAAAATGGTGGCAGCAACATAGTATCAAACATGGCATATGGTAATAAGCAAACTGTTCAGTCCTGATCTCTGGTCAATGCCTGTGCGGAATTCATATGATCTCACTATGTCTGCATGTCTGTTTGGGCTTCTCCCACATTCCAAAAACATGGTGGGCTTTTCCAACTCAAACTCACCCCAAAACCAGATGGACTCATGGACAGCAGAACAGACTCCAGGCAGTGTTTGTTGAAGGAAGAGTTGTATAGACCAACTGCTTTAGGCATCAACGGTGGTGTGAAGCATCACCTAGAAAGAAAACAGACCACTGATTGCACACAGTGTCAGGGCTAGCTACTCAATGGTGTAAAAATCGGTTCTAGGTAAGCTGATCACATTGACAAATATCACCAAAAATGGGCATTGGGTATTTTCTGGTGATAACTGGTGAGGACTCTGCCTACTCTGACCTATATCGGGGAACCATGCTAATGGAGGAAGGCAGGAAGGAGTTTAGGTGTTCCTATTAGCCAATGTGTATCCACCATCAAACCCACCAGCCCTGAGCCAATAAGTTACTGGTTGGCCTATGTCCAGTTTCCCAGCCTGTTTTACCTAGGATAGTTCAGCAAAGTCACCTGGATTGGGATAAAAAATTTACTACACAAAGGGAAGGCAACTAGAAATGTGGGAATTGTGTTGAGGGACAGTCTTCTACAGACAGTGGGGTTGTCATCAGACTTAGTGATAGATTCATTGCAGTAAGCCTATACCCCATAACATGATTGTGATGGTGAAGAAAAGAGTACACTCAGACAGCAGTTACAGGATCTACAACATAAAGCTGGCCAATATGACCTGGGGTTGATATGGGGGACCTGAATGCTCATATTGGTCCTCATGGGTGGAGCAACAGGAATAAAGAAGAAGTGTCCAACACGCAAGTCAAGTAGGCTTCCTCCTCATAAGGAAAGGTCACTGGGATAGAATCAGAAAGTACAAAGTTATCCCCATTGAGTAAACTACTGGTGGTCACAATCAGCTGCAAGCATTAGTCATCGAAGTCTCTAAAGTCAACAGAGACTAGGATGAAAACTTGGAAGTTGACTGGAGTGAGCACAAGTGTTTGGGGAAATACTCATGGCTGTAGCATCTCAGGAAGAAGAGGAAAAATATGGAGTGCCACATGATATAGAAATAAGGTACTTAAAGAAAGTTGGTGATAAAATGTAGAAATCAATGACAATATCAAAAGAAAAAAGTGCTGGAAAAAGTGGCAGATAAAAATAACGGACCAGGCTAAGAAAGAATTACTGGTTAATTAATGAAGAGGCTAAGAGAGCATTTGCAATAGCAAAGAACAAGGCATCAGAGGCACTCTAGAGGCTTCTAAAAAGTTACTTGAAAAATAGCACAAAGAAATTGTATCAGGTTGCAAAGCAAAGAAATAAAGATAAAGAAGATAGTCATCAGACACCATTCATAAGGGATGCCAGCAACAACTAGCTCACCATATCAAAGGCAGATGAAAGGAATACTTCAAGCAGCTTCTGAAAAAAGAAAAGGACACACAAGCTGTATTGCCCCATACACAGCCTGCAATGAAAAAGGAAGAAGAGCCCATCCTAGAACAATTATGAACAGCACAAAGGAAAATCACGTCACGGAAAGCAGCTAGCTCAGATGTTACAGTAGATATGTTCAAGATGTTGGGTGAGTTAGGGGATAAATGGCTTCTAATGGTACTCATGTCCTTATGGGGAGAGAGGCATATCTCAGATGACTGAATTATAAGCATTCTAGTGTCAGTGTACAAGAACAAAGGGGACATTCACACCTTTGGACAGTATAGAGGTAGCAAACTCCTATCACACTGCATGAAAGTGCTGAAAATGGTGATTAATAAACAAATGAGCAGAGTAGTAGAAAATAAGATAGGAGATGAGCAATTCTAATTCAAAACAGGATGCAGCACAACTGAGCCGATGTTTGCAGTGAGACAGCTAGTGAAAAAGAAGTTAGAGAGTAGGAAGGAGGCCAATTGGGCATTCCTAGACTTAGAGAAACTATATGACAATATCTTAAGAAAACTGATTTGGGCAGTCTTGCGATAGTTCAAAGTCCAAGAAACATTGGTAAAATGAGTGCAGATTATGAACCAGTTCCCAGTACCACAACTACAAACAGTGTTCGAAGTCACAGAGGGGTTCCCAGTGGGTGTGGGTGTGCACCAGGTTTAATCTGAGCCCACTGTTATTCATACTAGTGATGGACTACATTAGCTAACAGGCTGGAGGGGACAGATCAACAAGGCTGTGGTATTCAGACAATGTGGCATTACAAACAGAGTCAGAACAAGAATGTTAGCAAATGATAGGGAAATGGAATGCAAAGCAGTAGAGATATGGCATGGAACTAAATAAAAACAAGACAGTTGTCATGGTAGCAAATGAGGGGAAATCAAAAGAAGGTGAAACTTGAGATAGAAGGGAACATAGTGGAACAGATTAACAACTTCAGTGGGAGGGTGGTTGAGGAGAAGGAAAGTTTGAATGAGGAGGACAATCAAGAATTAAAGAGGCTGCAGCCAACATGCACAGAGTGTCAGGGGTAGTGTGTGACAGAAGAACATCAAAGAAGCTGAAACGTAAGATGTACAAAACAGTGGTGAAATCAGTACCTCTCTATGGTATAAAAACCTGGGCAGGGAAGGAAGACTAGATGAGAAAGTTTGAGGAGGTGGAGATGAAGAGTACGACATGGATGATAAAATGCACACTGTGGGGCAAATGATTTAGAGCAGAACCAAAAGTAGCACCAATTGCAGAGAAGGTCAAAGAAAACAGATTACAGTGGATTGGGTACATGTGCAGGAAAGAAGAAGATGGTCTAGTCAAGAAGACTTTTGAGTCAGGAAGAAGGAAAGAGGAAATGAGGATGCCCAGAAAAGCAATGAATGGATTGTGTGAAATAAGACCTGCAACAATCAGGCATGATGGTTGAAAAAAGTAGGAAAGTGGTACTGAACTGAAGGAAATAGTAACATAAAATTGAAAAAAGGGAATTGATAATGATGATGATAAATATGATGATAATGGAACAGGCTGAAACCACACCTGGTGCAAGCAATGTATGTGAAACACAAGAAAGTATGCTGCAAATCATTCAACAGAGGTTGTATGCTTTATTAGGGTCATACTCATTTCAGAAGGTGCTTACCTCTCAGACACAAGGTACAAGTTTGAGTCTCATGAAAGGGAAATTGGCTAGACTTAAAATGGCTCACAAAGGCAGTTATCCTAGTACTTACCTATGAAGTTATGAACCTTTCACTTTTTTTAATTTCTCCAAGTCTTTTGGGTTTCTAATAACATGATAGGAATGAACCCTATTTCTAAGTGAAAGTATGATTAAAGTTCATGAAATTAATATTGTTTCAGTCTTTGATGTTAGCCAGTAGTGCTCATTGCAACACCCACAATGTGCCCAGTTATGACTCCTTCTGCGATTCATACGAATTTTCATATAAACCTATGAAAAGAAGCTGTTGTTAAATAAGTTGTTTCAACAGAATGTGAAGGAAGTACACTCAGAGAAGCAGAGCAAAGCCAATACGATTGTTGGCATAATTTAATTACATGCAGTAAACACAGGGCATACTGTAGACAGTAATGATGAGAATGCAGTTTAGTTTGCTGCAACAACAAAGAAATTTGCCAGTTGGAAAAGCTCATAGCTGTACTGTTCCATTTGGATATAGGGGCAGAATGCAACATGCTGTCAGAATCTACATTTACTGCAATGATTTTAGGTAATAGTGTTGATGCCAGGGGTCTATATCAGCATATCGAATGCTGACAATGCCGAATGCAATTTAATCAAACTGAAATGTTCGAAATCTCAGAAGAGCGAATTGACGGAACATCAGTTTCTTTCCCAGGGAAAGAAATCAGTGTTCCGTGCAAAAAAAAAATATTTTCAATACTTTAAACACTGACAGAAGTGGGGGGGCTTCACTCCCCACACTCCTACACCCCCCTATTTAAATATACCAACTCCGAGACCGCACAACAGTGGAGGAAATAGCAAACTCCAATGACAGACCACTGATTTCTTTCCCTGGGAAAGAAATCGATGTTCCGTCAGTTCGCTCTTCTGAGATTTTGAACATTTCAGTTCAATTACATTAAATTCGGCATTTTCAACATTTGAAATACTGATAGGAACCCGATGCTAGTATGCTTGTTTTTCAATTACTCAGTAATCTAAATCTTTCCACAAATCATTGACATAAAGGCACACTGCACACATTTCTAACAATGTTTCAGCTTATGCTGCACAGATTCAATTAATTACAGTCTATAATATTCAGTTTTTATTATATTTGTGCAAAAATGTGCTATTAATAATAATGGGTATATTGTGTCAAGCAGATGTAAAAAAAGACACGTGAGCTTTTCCTCATTCAAATCATGATAGGAGAAATCACATACCACTTTATATGTCCCGTCTACAGCCCAGAAAACCCGTAACATGTATTTACGCATACTGGAAATACTTAACATCCAGCTCAATACCATATTCATGGGTAACTTTAATTACCCCACTATTAACTGGGAATCATATATGACACAAACATGCAGACACAGAGACTCCTGGACCAGACTGCAAATATGCCTACCGGGGATGCAGAAATACTGGATCTGATCCTCACTAATATGGAAAAGTGCTGCACACCCCCTAGTGTAATGTCTTCACTGGTAAGATCAGACCACAAAACTGTCTCCTTTGAAGTAAAAATAAAACCTGGAACCCCAGATAGCCCTGGAATGTTCAGGAACTACTCTACTGCTAACTTCCTATTATTAAGTAATAACTTCAGGAAAATTTCAAGTTCCCATAAACCCAGAGAACACTGCTGCCTATGTGAATCTGTTTACATAAACCCTATACAAGCATGTTACCAACCAGGAAGAAGTACAGAACTAACTCAAAAAACAAGCCATAATGGTGGAATCACAACATCAGTAGTCTGTATAACAGAAGGAACAAAATCATGGCAAAAATCAGGAGGTGTACCACTTACAGGATAAAAGTACTCTCATCAAACTAAATAAACAACTCAGAGGACAAATAAGGTCTACCAAAGCCAAAGGACATCCACAAGGCATTCTTTACCTATGCCCACAACCTCAAAAGCAAAACACAACTGTGTGCAGAGCTCATTGTTAAAGGCACCACCTATACTGAGTCAGAAGATACAGCAAACCTACTGTTGCAAAGTCACCTCTAACTTTACCCCTCTCTCCTGCTCAACTTCCCCTCAGGAAATACCATCAAATACATATCTCACTACTATCACTAGGAAACAGGTCCTCAATGCTCTCTCTTAGGCAAAGAACACACTGCATCAATGGGCCTAGACAACATCCAGGATGCCTTCTAAATAGCATGGGACATGACCTATCAGGCTGTTTGGAATTGTTATTTAACTGTAGCCCCCATACAGGCTTCATGTCTCACAAATGGAGAACAGTAACAGTCATCCCTCTGATCAAAGGTGAGCCATATACAGACCCTGAAAACTACTGACCCATAAGACTCACTAGTCTCATCTGCAAAGACATGGAAAGAATTATCATGAAAATAATTGATAATGACATAGGAAATCACTGAACCCAGCCCAATATTGTTTCATCAAGAGCAGTTCACACCTACTCAACCTGGTAGACTTATTGGAGAAGGTCACCAAAGTAATAGACGAGGGCAAAATGATTCACACTGCCTACCTTTTCCTGGCCAAAGGATTTGATAAATACCCCAGTCAGGCATTGCTGGTAAACTCAAGAGGTTAGGTTTAAGCCCTGACATCACCTAGAGGATAGCCAGCTGGCTTGCAGACAGAACCCAGGAAGTTAAAACTGGGGAGTCTACCTCTACAAAGAGGCCACTCACAAGTGGAGTCCCTCAGGGATTGATCCTGGGACCACACCTTTTTGGCATTTACTTCTCTGAAATCAAGGCCAATATCAAGGGCCTCTGGATGACCAAATTTGCAGATGAATACAAATTAGGAGCAGTCATATAATTCCTCATGGACACTAATGTTCTCCAGGAAGGGATGGCACAGACATATAACTTGTGCCAGAGCTGCAGACTAAAGCTAAATGCCAAGAAATGCATATTATCCTTTGGGAAGTGATCCACCTCTGATAACCCAGTAGTAGTCATGGACTTGGAGACACACTTAGACAATAATCTAACCTTTCATCATCATGTGTCTACAGCAGTGAGAAAATCATTCTATGCTGTGCAACTTATAAAGAAAGGTATGTCATGTAGGTCCTAGGGGGTTGTTGTTCCACTGTATTCAGCATTCATCAGACTTAACATTGAGTACAATGCCCCCTTTGGTATGTACCTAAGCAGACAAATATGACAGCTGGAACATCCAAAGAGGTTCCTCACCAAAGACTACAGGCCATAAGAAACTTGTCCTATGTGGACTGCCTCAAAACCCTATCTATGTATTCTGACTCCTACAGGCTGTTCAGGGGAGACCTATGTCTGGCATACAAGGCATTGTCAGACTCCACCTGATGGACCTCTTGCATTTCTGCAAAACAAACAGCATCAGAATTACCCATTCTAAAGACTTAAACCTTGCCTGTGATACAAATAGAACCTGCTGAGGAAACAGGTATTTATACCAGAGACTATCCCTTCTCTGGAACAGGCACCCCATTTATGAGAAGCAGAGTTCCTCCCTAACCCAGTTCAAGTGTAACTTGGACAACTGGATGGGGAACGGGAAATTCATCCATGGTTTGGCACCTATGCCTCTAATAGACACAGGCAGCCTGTAAATGTTTCATCTTCCAGGCCCCTACTTCTAAATGTTTCATCTCCCAAGCCCCTGTTTATACTTACCAAGGATACCAGAACTTGTCAGAGATTTGGCATGCATGGCTAGGCTTAAAAAAGGATTTTTTGTTGTTAGCCTAGTGTACAAACCTATGAACTGAAAACAGTTTCTGTGATCAGTACATCACTGTAGGTACTGAATGCATTCATGGAGTACTGATGATATATTTCAGAAATATTATTATTTGTTTGAAGGCTTGGGTTGTCTGCAAGATGAATATGCGTAGAGTTAAACTGCAAACTACGGAAAAACAACAAAAAATAGGCAGGCAACAGTAATTCTTAAACTTTTATGGTTAGCGCTTTCGTTAAGTATTCTTACACTCAGTTTCATCAGACACTAGTTAAAAGAATGGTAGCCATATTTAAAACCAGATTCATAGTCACATGTTCAGTCACCTCACATGACACCATGTCAACTGATACAATTTTCATTTCTATAACACATGTACCTAAAAATTGTATAAACAATTGTGTAAAAAATGTATACACACTTTCCTATTGGCAATACTCAAATTCATATGTACATATACAAAGAATACATAAATATACATGAAAAAGCCAGCTAAAACATCCAAAAAACAATATTTGTTATTGTGTACATAAAATTGTTACATGCCACTAATCAACCCGAAAACATTTCAATTGAATGTCATAAATGCATGTACTTGTGCATAAGGGGGGGGTTGTGTGTCTGATGAAATTGAGTGTAAGAATACTTAATGAAAGCGCTAACCATAAAAGTTTAAGAATTACTGTTGCCTGTCTATTTTTTGTTGCAAGATGAATATCCTATAAAGATTTCTCCCAAGGCAGCACCAGTGATTCTTACTCAAAGAAGAGTATTCATTGTTAGATTTGAGTAAGCATTGAAGTGTGTGAAAATTATGAAGTCATTGTAAGACTGCATAAAACCACAAAACACCTGTTTAAGACAGCAGACTTTAATATCCATTAAATCAACAACACACAGAATATAGATATATGGTGAATATCTAACAAATTATTGCAGAATTACAGTCTGTGTTACATAGTTCCCATTGCTGTTGCCCTGAGCAGTAATAGCAGACAGTAATCAATCCAAAGCTTCCAGTTTGTATAACATGACTATGTCTCAGTCATCAAAGCTTTCAGTTTATCTAACATGGCTATGTCCCAAAACTCTGTACAGTCTGCAGTTTCTTGAGAAATACAAAACAGCTGGACATATTGCTGTTAACTGAAATTCGAAATATATTTGCTCTCCATTTTTACTTGGAAAGTTGCCTTTGGTTTTATCTTGAGAAAACAGAAGGTGAACTCATTGAGTGTTCTACTACCTATAACTGTAAATCATGTCCCCTGTAGCACATATAATCATGGCACATTTCTCATTTCATTAGGAATGTAAGAAATACTTTTAACTTTTGCATAGCAAGTCCTCCTCTTTGCCTTGTGACTCAGGTCAAATTACTACTTAAAGAGAGTAAATGCGTAGTTTGCAGGGCAATGTTACTTTGTAGCAATACATTCATTAGCCTTTTCATTTTAACAAATAAGTAAATTGTAACAAGAACCAGAAAACTCCCTTAGCTTTTTTCTGTATGATTTTTATCATATTACTGTTTAAAATCTTTTAACACTGCAATGTCATCAATTGTTTCATACAATTCTTTTCCGAGTTTGATAAGTGGTACTTGTAACATTACGTGATGGCAGCTGACATTGTAAGCAAAATTACTCCTTTACAACAGGTTTACACAGAATGTACCATGTTCTCTTTGAACCATAGTTAGGTATAATATAAACTTTCACATTCTTCGTGATTAATAACATAGTTTGAAGATGCATAAAGTATCCACTGATAATTTAAAGCCTGAAAAGAAATTTCATGCATAGGGAACTGCCATCTCACAGTTTGGTAATATTTGTCTTTCATTAGTTGGCATTTTTCTTTATCACTATCCTAGCAATGCTTTCATCTTAGTATGGCAGCAGCACCTTGAAGGCAAATGCAATATTAATATTTCATACATATTATGTATTTCCCCATCCTGGTACACATGGAATCATAGGTATCCAGATTTAAATACACTTTATAAAACACTTTCATCTGTATTTGAACCAGACCTCATCATAATGATTCTAATGAAGTCTGGTACAAATACAGACATATGTGCTTAAATCTGAATACTGCTCCAACTGATGGTTTTTGGTTACAAGTTTTTATATTTTCATTGACTGTTATAGTGGTGGTTCTTTTTTTAATTATATTTTATAGATTAATTGATAAGTACTAGGCAATCTGTTTGCATACTCTTACAAGTCTAGCCAACAACCCACATTCAAAAGTTCTATCCTGCTTCAATAACAGCAACATAAGAAAGATTTGGAGAGAAGCTGAAGCTGCCCATCAATTTATCTAAATTTACCTCAAAGGTGGAACAAAACAAGACACAAAATACAACTGAACAATCCAAACCCGAACCACAGGAACTAGACCTCAAAAATACTCTCTTAAAAAAATCCACATTTATTTAACCCACGTTAAGCACTTTCATCCTGCAAAGGGACTTCATCAGAATGAAAAAACAGAGCAACTACATAGGCACCTTATATACCCTTGAAACATTTCCTACTTTATTAAATAAATTAAGCTAATTAAGGATGAACCATTAAAATTTAAAGCCAAAGTGTTGAACACATTGGTTACCTCTATGACAAACAGTGGCTCATAAACCAAGAAAGACACATAAAACCAAAGAAACTAATGCACAAATTGAACAGTTTCAATCCGATCAAAGAGTGAAACCACTACAGATCACAGAGGTAACCAATGTGGTCAACACTTTGCCTTCAAATTCCTTCCTGTCTCTGCCTCATGGTAGGAAGGTACACTTTGGACTGATCTAACTAGAGTTACTGCTGTAGGGCTTTGTTTAGGGAGTTTTGACTGGATAATTTGAACTTTGGCTGCTTAGTTTTTTCCTGCTTTAAAAATCCTGTGTTTGAACCAGTTTCTGCTTGTTTGTGCCTGTTTTCTCATCGTGCAGAATCGAGCTCTACTGCGCAGAGGGCTTGCCGATTACAGGCACCTCTCTAGCCTCGTAAATATTACCTAAACCAGAGCTCTTCGCACCTAGACCTACTAATACACTCCCTTGCTGTAGTCTCTCTTCAACTGTTATAGCCAAACCAACATTATTTCAAGGACCATGAATTGTCAGTTTTCCTTCCTTTTCTCCTACCATCATGGTTGACGTGGGTCTACTGAGGCAGTGCAGCAACTGCCTCATGTACACTGACAGCCCCCTACTTCTAAATCATTCCTGTACCATTTGTGAGAGATGCACCTACACTATGAATTTGGAATTACAGCTCCCTCACGCAATAGAAAGCAATACAGAGTGGGTTGTCAGCCCACCTACCATAACTTCTATTCATGACACACAGCATACACATAGACCAATATATGCGCTGGTACTCACAAAAAAACTACCTGAACACCAGAGACTTCCAAAACACATATATACTAAACCAACCATAACACCCAAAACACACAATACACATTATGACACAAGCACAAGTGTCTCACCATCAAAGCCCATAAGGTAACACACATCTACTCCAAGTATTATGTAATAGGAGACTCTATAGTGAGACACACAGATGTCCCCCTCTCCAGGTTGAACAAGGAGAAAGTCATGGTCAGCTGTCTTTCTGGCGCTAGGATTCATCAGATCAAGCAGGCACTCAAGTCTCTCAACAAGTACTGTTATGATTCAGTCATAGTACATGCTGGTGTGAATGACTTGAGATGTACCTTTCTGGACTACATGAAGAGAGAGATGATTGAGCTTTCTGATTATGTGTCACAGGCAGGTATGTCCCTAGTCTTGAGCGGCATATTACCCTCACCTGGGATAATACCACAATATAAACAGAAAATCATTGACTTCAGTAATTGGCTTAGTTCCTGGTGCCATTCTAAGGGGATCCAGTTTCTGTCAGTCTGGGAGGACATGATCGATAGGCTTCGATAGGCCTCAAAGCATTACCAGAGATGGCCTTCATCTGTCACCCCTGGGATTTCAGCTACTGGCAAAGGCTCTTGCCACCCCCAGATTGCCTTTTGTAGGCAATGTCACAAGGACAAAATTATTGACATAAACACTTTATCAAAAAACAACCTCAAGGTTATGCTACTAAACAATGGAGTCTTAGCATGAAACCTGCACTCACTGGAAGCAGTCCTCACCTTGGAAGATGCTAACATATGCAGTCATAGAAATCTGGATCAAGGTTGTGGAAAGCACCCCAGCCATACCAGGTTACACCTCCTACCACACATTCAGACCACAAATGGAAGGTGTGAAAACTAAAGGAGGTGGTGTATTAATATTCATTAAAGATAAATATACCTCCAGATTGGTTAAACAGTATGATTAAAATGTAGCCTAGTTCCTAATTTATTGGAATGAAAGTGCTTATCGTTGGTGGTTTTTAACATTTTCCTGCTCATGGTGTTGTCTTTATTAAAGTGATATTTGTACTACTGGTCTTCGATTTCCTTTCCTGAAATCACAGAGCTGTCTGTTTACACAGACTAGGCTACTTTTTTTTTCCAGGATTGTCAAGGGGGAGACTTATTTGCCTTAAATAGTATGAGTCCCTGGAGACACTTCAGGTGTGACTAACTGTTGGTAGGACACCTATTCAAGTCATTGCCAGCTACAGGACCTTCACCATGAATCAAGACACCCACTTTGCCTACTTGGATCTACTGGAATCCATCAAGATACATCCAAACACCATGGTTCTAGGTGATTTTAATCACCCATCAATTGACTGGGTAAGTCACTCGTGCTCAAACTCACTTGCCCAAAGGTTCTTTGAATTCATTAACTCCAATGCCTTGGACTAACTGGTGGACACCCTAACTAGGGGCACCATCATCTTGGATTTGGTGCTTACCAATATGGTGGACTGCTGTAGCACCCCCATTGTGAGGTCTTCCCTTGTCAGATTTGACCACAAATCAGTCTCATTCAAAGTAACTATCACACTGGACCCCCCCCCCCCAGAAGCAACTAAACTAAAAATCTTCTCCAAAGCAGATTATATCCTTCTAAGGGATGGTATAAATAGCTTCACTGCAACTCCCCCCTCAGATGGAACTGGCAACTATGCCAAGTCCTACACCAATGTTTTTTACAAACACCTGTATAACTGCATTGGTGTGGCCATAACTGATATGACCAAAACAAGCTCTTTAAGCAAGAGCAAACCTGCCAGGTAGACAACTGCCATTAACAGGCTTTACAATAAGAGGAAGAAATTGTTGTCCAAAAGTAAGAGGGAGTGTGCCCTAAACTGGAAACACTCCCTCCTCAGCTTAAACAAGCAAATAAGACTTCTTGTAAAGTCCTCCAAAGCAAACTACAAATCAAAATTTGTGTCCTCAACTAAGGACAACTATAAAGCATTCTTTAGTTACATCCATAACCTAAAAGGTAAGACCCAGATTTGTACCGAACTGATAGTTAATGATGTTACATACATTGAGCCTGTAAACATAGCAAACCTATTAGCCAACAGGTTCTGTGAAAACTTCACTCCCCTCTCCCCACCACACATACCCCATGACACTCCTTCCACCTGTCCCCCACCTTATATCTCTAGAAAGCAGGTCATTAATGCCCTCTCTAAGGCCAAAAGCACAGCATCTATGGGACCTGATAACATCCCAGTCTGCATCCTACATGGGCTCCAACAAGAATTAGCAAAACCATTGGGTACTCTTTTCAATCATAGTCTAAGCACTGGCTTCATCCCAGTTGAATGAAAAATAGCCATCGTTATCCCCTTGCACAAAGGTGGTGCTCCCACTGACCACAGGAACTATAGACCAATTAATCTGACTAGCCTTAGCTGCAAAGCCATGGAGTGAATCATCATGGACCTTATCAACAAAGATATAGGTAATCTTCAAACACTTGATCCTATTCAGTTTGGATTTGTCAAAGAGAGATCATGCCTGTTAAACCTGATGGACTTCTTCAAGACAGTGACCAGAGCCCTGGATGAGGAAAAAACTGTGCTTCTAGCCTACCTGGTCTTGGCTAGGGCTTTTGGCACTATTCCCCACTTAGGCATTATTGACAAACTCATCTAGCTAGGTATCAACCCTTATATCATTAGGTGGGTCACTAACTGGCTCACCAATAGACCACACACAGTCAAAATAGAGGAATCCACCTCCAACAGAAGACCCCTAAACAGTGGTGTTCCACAGGGATCAGTCCTGGGACTTCTACTGTTCAGAATCTATTTCTCTGAAGTACAAGCAAAAACTAAATGTCTGTGGCTGACAAAGTTAACTGACAACTGCAAACTGGGAGTGGTCATAGAATCCCCAAACAATGTCAGCATCCTACAAGAGGGTCTTATGCAAACAAATGACTGGTGCCAAAGCCACTTCTTTAAACTCCATACAAAAAATGTAATATTATCCCTTTCAAGCAATGTTCCCACTAACTACCACATCAGTAGAAACATCCTAAGCATGCATTCAGTGGTGAAAGGCCTGGGCATGCAGGTTGACAGCAACCTCACCTTTGATCACCATTTTTTAAAAAATTTGTTTTTTCAGTGCTTGAAGTTTGTGAACCTGACAGTAGGGTTGGTGATTTCAAGAATGTTTTAGAACAAAGGGAAACACTATGGCAGGTCAGGTTAAACTCAGACAAACATCCTGGGTTAAACGAAGCAATAAATGTGAAGTGTTTTTTAAAATATAGGAAGTTAGGTATAAACAAGGAATATAATATACTTCAATTATTTAAATAGGTATTAATTTAGAGGATTTTTTAAGTAGTTTTTAAACAAAGTTGATTATTAATTAATTGTTTAATTGTTTTATCTAATTATGTGGTGATTGAATGTATATTTAAACAAGTTGAAATGAATGTTTAGTATATTCTGATGAAGTCGTGAGATGAAAGCATGTATTAAAGTGTTTTGTACGCTATTTTTTGACTGGATCAATAATATTGGTGCTATTTACAGTAATTTTCCTTATCGTTTTGCCACTCCTGATTGAACTGATTCGTTTTGTGGAGTTCATTTTGCTTTTATTTGATCACCATGTCTCCAAAGTGATAAGAAGAGCTTCTCTGTTGCTCATCTCATATGTAAGGGCATTGCCTCCAGAAAGAAAGAAGTTATAACCTCCCTGTACACTTCCCTCATCAGGCCAATAATTGATTACAAAGCCTCTTTTGTTATATACCTTTCCAGGCGCCTGCAGCAATTGGAGAGACCACTCAAGTTCCTCACAAGGAGAATTCAAGGTCTTCAGCATCTGCTCTATGTGAATCAGCTGAAATCACTGTCATTCTACTCCATTTCATACAGACTACTCAGAGGTGATCTCTGCCTTGCATATAAGGCAATCTCTTACTCTGCTTTATTGGAAATGCTGCATATTCGTAAGACCAATGGCTCACGGGTTACTCACTCTAAAGACCTTAACCTGGTATGTGACATTAATAGAACATGCTGGAGGGTCTAATTTTTCTTCCAGATGTTACTGCACCTGTGGGACAGACTCCCAATTCATGGCAAGCAGAGGGCCTCATAGTCTGAACATTTGGATGGGTAACCATAAAGTCACTCTGGAGGTTCCATCTGTGTCTCTCTTGGATAGGGGCAATAGGTGCTGATCGTGGAAACAAAGGCATAACTTGGCTAGGCTTGTAAGGGCTCTAGTGCCATTAGCTGAGTAACTTCCTATGATCCTATGAACTTCTAAATATGTTTTACATTTCTGCTTATACTCTTCAAGCTACTGTGTCCACTTTACATGGTCTCATTGTCATATGGCCTTTTCAAATTATTTCTTTCTTATAATTTCTTCCATCTTTTTAAACTCTGCAGTTAATCTCGTTATTCTATTTCCTGCCTTTATTACTTCACTGTGTTCCCATATTCTAACCCATACTGCTTTATGATATGAAAACTCTGCCAGCTGTACTCGCCATGTTATTTCTTTTATGTCTTCAGAATAAACTATATAATACATTTCTGTCTTAAACTTTTTCCTTTCATATGTCATTATCTATTCTTTCTTACTTTTAAAGATCCACATTTTATTAATTCTGTTAATATCTTAATATTCTGTTTTATTGTTTTCCCTTTTCATTCCTCAGGTTACAATTAAAATCTCCTACCATCACAACTAACATATTTTGTAACACATTTTTTTATTTCTTCAGATAACTGTTTTCTCTCTTTCATATTAGTACAAGCGTAAATCAAGATTAGTCTTATCAATTTTATTCTCATATCACATATCACTACTCTTTCTGGTGCTATTGTTGTTACAGCTAAAATTCTTATTTCTTCATGTTTATTAGAATTCCTATTCCAGAGCTTGTGTTGTTTCCTATGAGCCAAATAATGTGCACCCCCCCCCCCCAATGCCTGCATTCTTTTGTTTTTTTTTTTTCCTTCTTTGTTACATCTTGTATCTAGCAAGCTAAAAACATCAATTTTACCACAATTCCACCAACAACAAATGTATTATATCATTTCTAATGCTATTCCCATTTAATACTAAAATTCCTATTTCATCCTTTTCGTTTTTCATAAGTGTTTTACTTCCAGATCTTACTTTTCTTTCCTTCTCCTAAGTCTCTCACCAACTGATTTTTCATTATAATGTTCTTGTTCATTTCCTGTCTCAGTTTCTCCCTCTTCTTCCTTTTCACTTTCTAGAATTACAAACTTGTTCTGAGGAAGGTGATACAGTCTGTAGCTTTACAAATATGGATGGTGAGAATAATGGGTTTATCATTACTGGGGTCCATGGTTTGGCCACCCTTGTGTAATGGCATTATAGGGGCTGTTCTCCAGGCTTTGGGAATGTAACTAGTAGCTTTGATTAAAGAGGTTAACTAAGGGTTCAGAAAGGCCATATTTGGCAATGATAATCAGGCAACTTGGTGTGCCATCAAGGCCCATGGAGGAGGTGTTCTTAGCTTTTGAGTGGGCTGAGAAGACTTATTCCATACTTATTAAATTGAGTAGCCGAGACTGTAGAATGGTTAGAATTGTGGGCAGTGTAAAATTTCCTCTAAATATGTCAGCTAGGATGCTATCTGTGGAATAGTTATAACTGTGGGTGGATTTGCTTTAAATTTGTCAGCTAAGATCCTAGCTATTTCTTTTGGATCAGATCATAATTATCTTCTATCTTGGTGTGTATCCATAAGTCATCCCCACGCCATAAGTAAAAGCCTGCTAAAGGAGAGCTATAGTTCCTGTTATAGGTATTATGGTAGCAAACATGCTGTCTTTTGGATGTTTCTAGACACAACCAGTTCAAGCTGTAACCCAAACTTGGGCAAACTTCTGGCAAAATATGTAATGCCATTCCAGTGTTTATCCATCTCTCATGGCCAGTGGCCATTGAGTAAGATTTGTAATGGTAACTTAACATCGGTATACATGTAATTTTTTAAGG
This sequence comes from Protopterus annectens, assembly GCF_019279795.1. Classification (NCBI taxonomy): domain Eukaryota; kingdom Metazoa; phylum Chordata; order Ceratodontiformes; family Protopteridae; genus Protopterus; species Protopterus annectens. Next base: position 1,230,493,021 of record NC_056732.1, read on the forward strand.
AATTACAGGCTACAGCAAATTAAGTTTGGTTTGTTATATCCCGGGTATCATTAAGTAACTTTGTCACTTGTTTGCATGGGTAGTCACATAACTTGTCTTGATAAATGCTTTCATTAATAATAGTGTTGCCTAAGGACACCCCAGCAGCTGCTGAAGCTCATTATAATGAGGATGTCATTGCAACTTCCCGCTATGTTTAATATTCCTGTAACTGTACCAGTGCTACACAAGACTGTGTAATACAAGGACTGCTTTACTCTTTGAGCTGGTACCTGAATACTATCAGCTGTGAGCCATCTACAAAATCTATCTTGGATCATGGGCACATATTGTGCACATTGTAGGAACTGTTGGAGAATGTTTAATTTTCATCTATAAAGACCCTTATTTACTTTTATTTATATTTGTTTAACAGGAAAGTACAATGATTAGAACCATCCATTTTCAGACACAGCCCAGGTGAAATAATTCATAGCAAGTTCATGATATATAAAAAGTGAAAAAATACAGTAAACATTCATATATTAATATATTAAGCACAACAAATCTGTCAGATTACGAGAGCATCTCCTGTGCACAGCCCTCTTCAGGTCACCCCACAGATTTTCTATTGGATTTAGGTCTGGGCTCTGTCTGGGCCATTGTAAAACTTTAATTTTCTTCTGGTGAAGCCATTCTTTTGTTGATTTGGATGTATGTTTGGGGTCATTGTCATGATGAAAGGTGAAATTCCTCTTCATCATCATCTTTCTAGCAGATGCCTGAAGGTTTTGGGCCAAAAGTGACTGGTATTTGGAACTGTTCATAATTCCCTCCACCTTGACTAAAGCCCCAGTTTCAGATGAAGAAAAGCAATCCCAAAGCATGATACTGCCACCTCCATGCTTCATCGTGGTGATGGCATTCTTTTGCTGATGTGAAGTGTTGTTTTTTCACCAAATGTACCTTTTGGAATTGTGGCCAAAAAACTCAACCTTTATCTCATCAGACCATAATACATTTTCCCACATAATTTTGGGAGACGATGTATTGTTTTGCAAATTTTAGATGGGCCAGGATGTTTTTCTGTGTAAGAAAAGGCTTCTGTCTTGCAACCCTACCCCACAGCCCAGACATATGGAGAATATGGGAGAGTGTTGTCACATGTAGTACACAACCAGTACTTGCCAGAAATTCCTGCAGCTCCTTCAGTGTTGCTCTAGGTCTCTTGGCAGCCTCCCTGACCAGTTTTGGTCTTGTCTTTTCATCAATTTTGGAGGGATGTTCAGTTCTTTGCAACATTACTGTTGTCCCATATTTTCTCCACTTTTTGCTGACTGTCTTCACTGTGTTCCTTGGTATATCCAATGATGTGGAAAATTTTTTTGTACCCTTCACCTGACTGATACCTTTCAACAGTGAGATCCCATTGATGCTTTGTAAGCTCTCTGTGAACCATGGCTTTTGCTGTAGCAAGCAACTGAGTAAATGTCAGGAAAATTCTTCTAGGGCAGCTGTACTTTATTTGGGGTTAATCAGAGTCTCTTTAACTGATGGCAGGTGTGTACCTAAGAAGACTGAATGCTGTAATTAAGTCAAAAGGTACCTCAACAAAGTATTAGTTTAAGGGTGTGCACACTTATGCAACCAGCTTATTGTACATTTTTTATATTTTTTCTGCTAACAGATTTGTTTGTTTTTCAATTGAATTGTACAGGTTATAGGTCACATTAAAGGTGGGAAAAGTTTTGAAATGATTTATTGTGGTCTCATTTTTTTATATCACAAAAACCATGAAGTACCCTTGGCATTTTAACAGGGGAGTGAAAACTTTTTATATCCACTGTATGTATGTGTGTGTGTATATATATATATATATATATATATATATATATATATATATATATATATATATATATACATACATACATGATCCCTATCAGATGATCGAGTTTTCAGAAACTCAAAATTCATATGGTTGAGACCACATGATCGAGTTTCCGAAAATTCTAAAATTTTGAATGGAGATTGTGCTACACTGTGGAATGGGAAATTTTACCCTTTTCCTCAATGTAGTGCAATCTTTGAATTGGTATATTTAATTTGCAAGGAGTGCTAGGGGCACAGCACCCTACATGAGGAATGCAGGGGCGCTTGCCCCCTCCAAAAATAAAAAAAAAGTTAGATTTTTGGAAACTAGACAATATGGTCTCGATCATATGAATTCTGAGTTTCTGAAAACTCAATGCATATATATATATATATATATATATATATATATATATATATATATATGTTTACACATACACACACACACACACACACACACACACACACACACACATGCATACCTATATATAAATCATTAAAAATGGAACCCAACAATATTATGCTGGGTTATTTCAACTATGCCACTATAAAAAGGGATACATGCACAGCTTACAGTACGTAGGCCCGTAGATTCCTAGACTTTTTCACCACAAAAGATTTGGACAAGTTAGTTTGTACACTTTCAAAGGGCACCAAAATCCTTGACTAGATCCTCACAAACATGGAGTAACTATGCACCCACCCTTGTGTAAAGTCCACACTCATCAGGTTGGACCCTAAAGCTGTCTCCTTTGAAATTAAAATAAAACTTGCAACCCCATATAACCATTGAACATTCAGGACTGGAGTTATTCCATATCAAACCTTCAAATATTGAGGGATATCCTGGCAAAATTTAAAGCCCTCCCAAACCGTGTGAACTCTATTGCCTATGTGGAATTGTTCACAGAAACTCTATTCCATCATGTAAACAGCTGCATTGAGGCAGGTGTTTCCCACCCAGAATAAGCATAGGACTAGCTCAAAGAACAAACCACCCTGCTGGAATCCCAATATCAACAAGTTGTATAACAAAAGGAAGAAAACCATGGCCAAAACTGGGAAGTGCAATGTGCAGCAAGGCAAGAAACCACTCATCAAAATAAATAAGCAACTGTGGAGTCTTGTTGAGTCCACCAAAACCAAACTTGAGATAAAGATAACCTTACAGGCAAAGGACAACTGCAAGGCCTTCTTCAGAATGTCCACAATCTCACAGGTAATACACAACAGTGTGCTGAGCTAACTGTAATGGAACCATCTATATGGAGCTGAAGGATGCAGCAAACCTACTGGCTGATAAATTTAGCTCCAATTTCACCCCCTCCACAGCAATTAACTCCTCTCAAGTGTAAACCCACAACTGTAACTTCCCTGGCTATCCCTAGCTAACATGCTCTCTAAGGCAAATAATGCTGCATCTATGGGCCCAGAAAATATCCCAGGATACATCCTGAATAGCATAATGCATGACCTATCAATCTCTTTCAAATCACTGTTCAGTCTTAGACCCATAACTGGCTTTATGCCTAGCAAATGATGGGCTGCAGCATTTATCCCTCTGGACAAGAGCAGACCATCTACTAACCTGGTTAACTACAGACCATAAGCCAGACTAGTGTCATATGTAATGTCATGGAAAGTATTATTATGGATCTTATAAATAAAGACATAAGAAACCTTCAGACACTGGATATAACAGTTTGGTTTCATCAAAGGCAGATCGTGCCTATTCAACCTGGTGGACTTTTTTGAAAAAGCTACCAAAGCTATGGAGGAGCAAAAAATGGTACACACTGCCCGTCTTGACCTGGCAAAGCATTTAACACTATTCCTCATTCAGGCATTATAGACAAACTCATGAAACTAGAAGAAAATAGGACACAGGAAGTTAGGACCGGTGACTCTACCTTCACAAAAAGGTCTGTCACTAGTGTAGTGCCTCATGGCTCGGTGCTGGAGCCACTCCTTTTTGGCATTTACTAACATCAAATGCTTCTGCATGATCAAATTTGCATATGACTGCAGCCATGATGCAATCATAGACTCCCCCAAGGACACTATTAACCCACACGAGGGCTTTTCACAAACTAAAAATTGATACCAGAGCCATGGTCTAAAACTGAATGCCAAAAAATGTTTAATGGTATCCTTTGGAAAGATGAAAACTCCTGGGAATTACCACATAAACTATACTCCCCAGTAGTGGATCCAATACATATAAAAAAAAATATATATATATATATATATATATATATATATATATATATATATATTATATATACACACACTTACTCCAAGGCCACACAGCCATGGAGAAAAGAAACAATGCCACGTACCATGAATCAGTGCTGGCATACAAACACAAACTTTTTTTGGGGGGGGGATACAACATAATGGCGACCATGACCAGTCCATATATATATATATATATATATATATATATATATATATATATATATATATATATATATATACATACTCATGTAAACTTTCTTCCTCAGCAACTCCTGTGAGCAGAAATGACAGCATCATATACTATGTATACACTGCTATAATTTTCTGTCAAGTGAAATTCAGTGAAATGAGTTTCCAATGAACTGTATATGACCATTTGTGATTCAGTAAAAAGAGCTTTGTGTACATATACTACAATCAGTCCCTGCTTAAGGTGCTTTAACTTGCCTTTTCTCCATCCCAAATATCCTGCACAGATGAAGATCCAGGATTGTACTATTTCAACTAGACTCTTATACCAACTGGGTAAACTCCAATTGGTCAAAGAGCTCATTATTTGCCCCTTTACCTTGACACCCTATGCTCTAATAATCTTAAAACAATCTTGAAGAGGAGATACTCCAAGATGCCTATTTTTTTTCTTCTCCATTCCCTTATCCTGCCAGTCAGCTTGCTGTCCCCTTTCCTTATTGCACCTGCTATAGAGGAAGTGTCTGTCCATCCCCCTCTACTAACCTTAGCAATGCGTCAATTATTTTCCCATGGATTTTTAGTGTGTCATTTCTCCCACTTTCCTGATTTAATAGTAATACCATCTATAACGTGTATATTTGCATCCTCTCCATATACTCTCTGGCCTGTCTTTTTTGTACACCTTGTAGTCTTGGACCAATGTATTTAATTTCTCTTACACACTATCCCCAGATTGCTGTTACCACTGCTCTATCTTGCCATCTCTCTGTACCCCTGCTGCAACTGTCTGCAGCTGTTCCTTCTTATTCCCAAAGTTCTTGGTATTTGCAAACAAAGCATTCCATTCCTCCTTCCTGCTGATATCACCACTTTTCTCAAGCCAACTTCATATCCACTCTCTCTGTCTCTGTTTCTTTATCACTCTCTCTTCTCCTCACTCCTTTGTATCCATATCTGTCTTTTTATGGTCTGTCCAATTCATGTCATCCATCCCCTCTGCACTTCACTTTAAAGGTAACATTGGTTTAGTACAACTTTTCAGACTGTATGGTCTGTGGCTTAGATTTCTTCTTTTTCATTTGTCATTCCAGTTTTCCACTCTCTCAATCCAACACATGGGCCATTTGCTATAATCCATTAATCCAAGATGTTTAGCTTTAATGCACACTGACACTGGTAGTGCCTCAGAAAAGACCACCAGACAGTGCAAGTTCCTGGACCCTGCTACTGCCTTACTGCAGCAGCTGCTACCTGTTTCATCCACGCTGGGAGATCACTGGTTCCACTTACACAATCATATATGATCTAATGTTACTGATCACTATCACCCTGATCAGTAATCCACCACCCTGTCCAGAGAGAGAGTCATGCAGTCCTAAGATGGCGCTGGTGGTCACCAACTACTTTCTACTCTCTTTTAAAAATACAGTAAATAAATCCAAGCACTGATAATACACATGAGACAAAAAAACTTCCTTTATCAAAACAAGTTTAATTCTGTTACAGGTAGTCCTCAATGCCTTTTCTTCCTACACCCTGTCACACATTGCGGTATATGAACAGGATGTACATAGTCAAGGATGAACAGGTAAGAGGTACTAGACGTGAGCTGCTTTCACAAAGAAACTTTACTGCAGATGGACTTTGATGGCAAAATCACACAACTCAGTACCCAGTAGCTTTAGCCTCTTTAAAGAAGGATAAACTACATGCAAATATTAGTGCAGCTTCATGGTGCTTTATAGGTTCATAGGTTCATAGGTAGGTACTAGGCTATCGGCCCTGGGGCCTATAAAAGCCGAGCCAAAAAAAGGTTCCCTGGATTTCACCACCCAAGAAAGTTATTTTCCTGCGTCCCTATCTAGAAGAGCCACAGAAGTGATCCCCAGGGTGAATTTCCTATTTCCCATCCAATTGTCGAGATTTTTCTTAAAGAGGGCTAATGAGGATCTTTGTTTGATATAGATAGGTAGTCTGTTCCAGAGCATGGGAAGTTTCTGGGACAGGAATCTATCCCCTCCAGCATGTTCTGTTTATTGTGGTGGCAAGGTTTAGGTCCCTGGAGCATGTGGCTTGGAGGGATTGGGGTTTCTTTAAGTGTAGCATGTCCAACAGATATGGGTTTAACATGGCTTTGTATGTTAAGCAGAGGTCGCCTCTGAGTAGGTGATAAGCGATGGAGTAGAGCAGTAGTTTTGAGACGGTCTCCGTATGGCATCTGTTTGAGGCCGATGATCCTCTGGTGAGGTATTTCTGTGACCTTTCTAGTTGTTGTAGATGTCTTGCGGGGTACATGCCAAATGGGGCGTTGTACTCTACAATGGGTCTGATGATGGATGAGTAGAGAGGAACAATGACCTCTTTTTTTCTGAAGGTGAACCCCTTTGTGATGAGGTGTGCCACGTAAAAGGATTTACTGACTACTGTGGTGATGTGATTATCAAAGGAGAGACTACTGTCCACCTGTGTCCCAAGGTCTCTTATCACACTTTTGGTGTTTAGTAAGCTACCGCCTATGTGGTAGTTTATGGGTACAGTGTTTTTCCAAAAGGAAATGACAATGTACTTCTTGGCATTGAGTTGAGGGCATGATTTTCACACCAAGCATCAGTCTCAGTGAGGCCCCTTTGTAGAATGTCCACATCATTAGGCAATTCTATTATGGCACCTAGTTTGCAGTAGTCTGTGAACTTCATTAGCCAAAGACCTGCTGTATTAGCCTGGACTTCTGAGAAGTAGATGCCAAATAGGAGAGGACCCAGGACTGAGCCCTGTGGTACTCCACTTGTCACTGGTCTGAAGTTGGATTTGGGGTTGGCTACTTTCACTGTGTGGGTTCTGTCAGTGAGCCAGTTTGCCACCCATCTTGTGACATAGGGATTTATGCCCAGTTCACTTAGTTTATCTATAATTCCAGAGTTGGGGATGGTGTCAAAAGCCTTGACGAGGTCAAGATAGGCTGTGTGCACCACCTTACCCTCGCCCATGCCTCTGGTGACTACTTCAAAGAAGTCAATCAGGTTTAGGCGACATGACCTACCATTTACAAACCCAAACTGAGTGGGGTCCAGAGTTTGGAGGTTACTTATGTCCTTGTTTATAAGCTCCAAGATGATATGTTCCATGGCCTTATAATAGGGCAGTAGTTCCTGGGGTCCGTAGTGGCACCACCTTTGTTGAGTGGGATAACCGTCACTGTGCACTGTTCAGTAGGCACAAAGCCTGAAGTGAGGCTATGAGTGAACATGGTACTTACGTGGGGTACCAGTTCATTCTGTAGTTCATGCAGAACGCAGCCTGGGATGTTGTCAGGTCCCATTGGTGCTGTGTTCTTGGCTTTGAAGAGTGAAGTCTTTACTTGTGCAGCTGTGATTACAGCGGCTTTGCATTCTTCCGGCATAGTGATGGGCCCTTTGGGGGGTGAGGGGGGTGAAGTTGGAACTGAACCTATCTGCCAGGATGTTAGCAATATCAGTTGGTTCTGTATATCTAATGCCATTGTGCTGTAGCTCAGAGCAGATCTGAGTGTTGCCATTGAGATTCTTGACATAGCTGTAGAATGCTTTGTGGTTATCTTTAGAATCAGTGGCAATTTTATTTTCGTAATTAGCTTTGGGGGATTTTATAAGGGATCTCAGCTTCTTACTGAGGCTGACCAGGGAGTTCCTGCAATCAGGGTATTTTACTCTTTTTTGCAACAGCTACTTCCTTCTGTTGTAGAGTTTGTTTATGGCAGGGGACCACCAGATTGGCTTCCTTTTTTGGAGGATAGCATCTTGGTTCTGTTGGGGATGGCATGATCCATGCACTCGTGTATGTGCTTATACAGTGCATTTGTATAGGATTCAGCAGTCGTACCTCTATTTTCCATATGTATGGGTGTCGTGAAGCTTGACACTTTTGTCTTAAGAAGCATGAAGTTGGCTTTGGAGAAGTTTTTTATGGTGGTTTCCTTAATGGGGAGTGGGGGTGGGGGCGGATTGATATCTAGGTTGATTAGCTTGTGGTTGGATCTGACCAGCAAGGAGCTGACCTCTGGCATGGAACATTGGTTGCCCATATTGGTAATGACCAAGTCCACGATATTGCTGCCCCTGGTGCGGATATGGACAAGCTGACCCAGGCCATTGGAATTTATGAATTCCAGAAAGCATTGAGCAAATGAGTTAGTACATGAGTAGTCTTCCCAGTTGATGGTGGAGTAGTTGAAATCGCCCATTATTAGGGCATTGGGCTGTATGTAAGCCGTGGTGGTGTAGCGGTAGCATTGTTGCCTCACAGCAAGAGGTTTTCCCATTCGATTCTCGGCTGGAGCGCCTTCTGTGTGGAGTCTGCATGTCCTCCCCGCAGTCGAATGGCATTCGAAAGACATGCGTAGAATGGGCGTGTCTTTGTTGAAGGTTGGGTGCCAAGCTGGCACCTCGGCACCGTAAAAATCTACTGCCAATCATTAGTGGACCGGAGTTCCGCTGTGGCAACCCCTAACTGGGAAAAGCCGAAAGAAGAACATATCAAGAAATGTGGAGTGGGCATCCTGGGGCATGGTGGGGGATCTGTAACAAGCTAAAACCTGGATTGCAGTCTTGCCCAGTGTTAGTTGCACTTGGATAATTTCGGATGCATTATGTTGAGCAACTAGACTGGAGGTGTGGATATCCTTAATGAGTAGAGTATGGACATGCCTCCTCCTTTAGTGTTTCGGTCCAAGTTAGGAAACCAAAAGGTGTGGTATGAGTTATAGCCTGGTAATGCAGGGTGCTCTCCGGAGCCTTGAAGCATGTCTCCATCACTGCACAGATGTTGATGTTCTCCATTTTAAGGAGTGCCTCGAGTGAGTGTATTTTGAGGTTTAGACTTCTAGCATTGAGTAGCGTTACCCTCAGATTTTGATTGCTTATACCTGCTACGATGGTGAGTTTGTCATTTGAACCTTGCCTAAAAAAGGCACTATAGGGGTGGCAAGAGCCCTAGCCAGTATCTGGAATCCCAGGGGTGACAGGTGCAGGCCATCTCTGGCAAAGCATCGTGGTCTGTCGATCATGTCATCCCAGGTAGACAGACACTGGATCCCCTTAGAATGACACCAGAAGCTTAGCCAATTGTTGAAGTCAATCATTCTGTCCTTGTATTGTGGTATCATTCTGGGTGATGGCAGGATGCTACTCAGGGCTAGGGTCATACCTGCCTGGGCTACATGATCCGAGAGCTCCCCCATGTCTCTTGTCATGTAGTCCAGGGAAGTACGTCTCAGGTCATCCACACCAACCAGCACAATGACAGAGTCATATCTGTACTTGTTGTGGAGTGACCTGAATGCTTGTGTTATGTGGCAGATCCTGGCACCTGACAGGCAGCTGACAGCAACTTTCTCCTTGTTTAGCCTGGTGAGTGGGACATCTGTATGCCTGACTATAGAGTCACCTATGACTCTAGTGTGTTGGGCACGTTGTTTTGCCTTATGGGCTGCAGTTGAGTGGCACACTGATTTTGTGGGCTATATGTCATTTGGGTAGTGTTGCGGGTGGTTGCTTGTGTTTCAGCTTTGGAGGTCTCTGTTTGGGCAGATTTATATTGAGAGCCTCCGCAAATGTAGGTGTGTGTTTTATTTTACTATGTGTGGGTTTAGGTGGTGTAGGTTTTGATGGACTATGTGCTGAGTGTGGTGTGGTGCAGGTGCTTACCTTCTCCTCTTGACTGTCTTGGCTTCCAGTTTGGCTATACAAGTGCATTTCTCACAGGTTGTAGTGTTGGGTGGTAGGAGGAGAGGGTTGTCAGTGTACATGAGGCAATTGCTATATTGCCCCAAGATGCCCAGATTCATCAGGTGGACAGGGAAAAATACCGGGAGCTGACCCTTAGACATGCCTGGATAGATGCTTATTAATTTAACTAATGAAAACTGTTTTCCTCCTAACAAGTGACGAAAGTTGAGTGCTGCAGTAATTTGTAGATTTAGTTCTTACAACGAGTTTTGAACAAGTGCTGAGCACAAAGAATCAGTTTTGAGTGCTAAAACTAGAAAACTGACAAGTTCTAAGGGAAAATTAGAGGAGCAGACTTTCTGCACCATGAATAGTTTAACCATAGTTAAACTCGCTGCACAATGCGCAAAACCTTGCAAATATGGGTTTTTAAACAGAAAGATAAAAGGGATAGAAATAGCCCAAAATGGCCAATAAAACTACAGATTCTGAGCTAAAAAACACTTCTCCAGCGACAGATAGCCTGCTCAAAGCTCACCACTCTCACTGATGAACAGAGAAGTTTCCTTCTATCTTAGTAAGGCCTGGGCAACACAGAAACTAAAAAACAACCCAGAATTCAGCAAAATCTGAAAAACGAACTGAAGTGTTATTTGAGATGCTGGATGCTAAAATGTGTTAGTCCACACTAAGGGGATCTACACCATGCTTATGCCCACAAGTCCACTTTTTCCTGCTTTGCTTCTTTTCTCCTACTGCACACTGTTTAAACTTGTTTCTTTACTGAGGGCAAATCAAAATACATTATGCCTGTATTTCTTTCTTCTATATATGCAAATAAACACTCATATACTCTCTAACAAGCTGAGTTGATGTTTGTGTAGTCTTTTGAACCTTGACCTTCTAAGATCTCTAATTTACTATGGAATTACTATGTAAAACTATTGGCTCACACTTTACTTAAATATCTTTAAAACTTGCAACTGTAAAAAAGAAAAGAGAACCAAATGATACTCTGTTTGGGATCTCATGGTTTTCTGATAGTGTCTTTGGGTGGCTATCCAACATCTCAAATAACACCTTAGAATAGCTTTACTCAAATGAAAATGCAATCAGGACATGCAGCTTTAACATCATATAAACATTGAGATACTGCAGAAATCGGCCATGCAACTGGTCACAACTGTAATAATCATCATCTATCATACATTGTTTTATCTCCTTCATAAAAGAAACTATGATGTACAGAATTATTTGAATCTAAAGTGGATGATCATGTGAATAATATTTGTTCTGGCAGAAACATGGAAGGACAACCTGTGTACTTCATTATCAGGGAATGTAGCAAATAAGCAGACTGTTCTACACAAATGAAAATAGAAAGAAAGTACAGTTGTATAAAATCTTACCATAACGGTAGATGTCCTGGCCTTTACCGCTGCAGTATTCCTTACTAATGGGATTTCCTGCCGTGAAGCCCTCCATCCGTCCAGTTTACAAAATATTTCCATTGCTTTAAGGTATGTTGAATGTCACCTGCTTACTCCTTGCATAAGGAATGTTGAATGTCACCTGCTGTCTCCTTACATAAGGTAGGGCATAAAGGTTACTTTCAGGCGTACCATCCTCAGAACAGATTGCCCCAGTAGGAACAGCAGTCCAAGGAAAACCAAGGAGAATCTGCACAGCCAGGAAGGGGAAAAGACTAGGGGGATGGAGGGAGTGAATACTGCAGCAGTGAAGGCAAGGACATCTACCAGTATGGTAAGATTTTACACAACTGTACTATGTTCTTACAGTCACCGCTGCAGTATTCATTACAAATGGGAGAGTGCCAAAGCTCAAGAAGAAACCTGGGAGGAGGAAGCAGCAGAGCCTCCAAGAAGCCATGAAGAATGGCAGCAGCAAACCAGCTGTAGCTCTGGAGATACCATCCAACTGGTAATGTTTGGTAAAGGGATGCACAGAAGGCCAGGTAGCAGCTTCAAGAATAGAATTAGTGTCTAAGCCTTTGGAAAAAAGCACCAGAAGAAGCCACAGCTCTAGTGGAATGAGCCTTTACAGAGGAAGGAAGACGCTCACCATGAAAAGTGTAACAAAAGGAAATAGTACTTGAAATTCAAGTGGAAATAGTTTGCTTGGAAACAGCCAAACCTAAAGACCTAGGATTAAAGGAAACAAATTACTGGTCAGAATTCCTAATAGCTTTAGTTGTATCCAAATAAAATTTGAGCTGTCTATATACATCTACGGTATGTAGCACCCTCTCACTGTCAGATTGCGGTGAGGGAAAAAAGGTAGGCAAATTAATAGACTGATTAAGTGGCAACTCATTAACCACCTTGGGCATAAAAGAAGGATTAGTACGCAAGGACACCCTGTCCTCATGAAATATCAAAAAAGGTGGACAAGCCATAAGGGCTTGCAACTCAGACACCCTTCTGGCAGAAGAAAGAGCTAACAAAAGAACTGTCTGCCAAGAACAATGTTGCAAGGATGCTGAAACAGCAGGCTCAAAAGGAGCCTGAGTCAATTTTTCCAGAAAAAAATTAAGATCCCAGGGAGGAGGAACAGGCTTCCTGGGAGGTCTAATATTAATGACACCTTTAAGAAACGGCTTAGCCTCAAATCTAGAAGCTAACGGGGGGAGTTAAAGGCAGACAAGCAGAAAGAACTGATAAGTGGGCCTTAATAGAAGAATAGGCCAAACCAGCACTGAGCAACTCACACAAATAAGAAAGATCCAAAGGAACATCCACAGAAAGTGGGCCCAGGTCATGAGAAATACACCAAATAGAAAACCTCTTCCATTTAGATAAGTAGGATTTCCTAGTAGTAGGTTTACTGGCCTCTTGCAGGACCTGCAGCATGTCCTCAGAAAAAAGGTGTCTATGAGGAACCAAAACCCTATCACCCACAGTGTCAGTTGAAGCATGAACAGGTGGGAATGGATGAGAGACCCCTCATCTTGTGTGAGGAGATCCACCCTGTGAGGTAACTTGCGATGATTGCCCCTGGCGAGATGTAGAAGTAGAGGAAACCAGTGCTGTTGCTGCCAAAAGGGAGTCACCAACAAGATTTTGGGAGCATCCCGTTGAATCTTGAAAAGGACTCTCAAAATGAGAGGACAGGGAGGGAATGCATAAAGAAACATCCCCCTCCAAGAAAATGAGAGGGCATCCACCTTCCAGACCAGAGGACCTGGGACTTTGGCACAAAACAGAGGAAGTTGTTTGTTCAAAGGGGAGGCAAAGAGATCTATTTGAAGAGTACCCCACTGCTGAACAATGTCCAGAAACACATCCCCGTGAAGCATCCATTCATGGGATTGAGTGAAGGACCTGCTCAGACTGTCTGCCACAACGTTCCTATCTGAAGGAATGTAAACTGCCTGAAGAGTGACACGATGTTGGATAGCCAGATCCCATACCAGAAGTGCCAGCCGGCAAAGATGGTAGGATCTTGTAACCCCCTATTTGTTGATATACCACATGACTGTGGTATTGTCCATGAATACCTTGGGAGGCCCTGCAGAGAAGAGAGGATAAAAGGCCTGAACAGCCAGCAAAAGAGCCCTCATCTCTCTGATGTTGATGTGCTCCTTCAGCTGATGAGGTGACCACACTCCCTGAACCTTCAGGGAGCCAAACATTGCTCCCCATCCCACATCTGAAGTGTCTGTGAGCAGATCCTGAGAGGGAAGAAGAGGCTGAAATGGGAGCCCTGGATTTAGAGACAACTGCTGAATCCACCATAGACATTCAACCTTGAGGCACAGGAGAAGAGGAACAGAAAAGTCCAGAGGATGTGCATGATGAAGCCACACCAACTTCAGAAACAACTAGAACTTCCTCATGTGGAGTCTGGCCAGAGGAAGCATCAGAATGGTGGAAGTCATGAACCCCAGAGCTCTCAGAAACTCCTTGACTGAAATGAAGGCCAGGGAAAGAAGAGTTTGAAAGAAAGAAATGAGAGTTAATGCCTTTGGAGGAGGCAGGGATGACAGCATTGGCACCATTTAAAACCTGAAACCCAGAAAGACATGATCCTGGAAAGGAGTCAGGGAAGACTTGTTGAAGTTTAAACCCCAGGCTCTGAAGAAGAGAAATGGTAAAATAAATATTTTGCAAAAGGACCTCTGGAGAAGACACTTGAATCAGCAGGTCATCCAAATAAGGAAATATTTGGATCCCTTGAAGCCTGCAAAATGCAATCACAGGAGCTAGGCATTTGGTAAAAACCTTGGGGGAGTAGAAAGGCCAAAGGGCAAAGCACAGAACTGAAAATGCCAGGAAGCAACAGAGAAATGCAAAAATCTCCTGAAAAGAGGATGGATCGGAATATGGAGATAAGCATCCTTGAGGTCCAGAGATACCAGAAAGTCCTGAGGGAGCAAGACAGGAAAAAGGGACTGAAGAGACAACATCCAAAAGGAAGACACATTCAGAAAGGTGTTCAGATGGGAGAAGTGTAGAATAGGTCTCCAAGTACCTTATTTTCTGGGCACTAGAAACATTCTGGAATAAAACCCTTTCCACCTTTGGGACATGCACTTCTTGAATAGTAAGTAAATAAGCACAAAAAATAGCTCTTCTCTAGTGCTTCGGCAGTGTACACTGTCAAAGCGCTAGAGAAGAGTTATTTTTGTGCTTATTTTCTTGTTTTAATAAAGTGTTCATTGGTTTATGTTCTTTTGTTTCTGGCCTTTTGTCATATACTTGTTTGGTGGTTCACAGTCCTTTTCAACTTCTTGAATAGTACCCTGAGAAAAGAGGTCCCAAAGAACCCTTGGGAAAAAAAAAAAGCTGTTCCCAAGGAGGCTGAGGAATGCCCATAAAAGGAGTATGGGAAATCCAGACCATGAAGTACCCTTGACGAATGATTGACAAAACCCAAGAATCCTGGGTGATCCGGAGCCAAACAGGAAGAGAAAGAGAAAGTTGAAGAGACAGAGGAATGTGGCTTGGAATGGGTGGATAGTCAGACAGTACCTGGTTTATCAGGAAAGGAAGGCTTGAGAATCCCTGCAGTCTGAGTGGCTTTAGCAGGAGGAGTCCATTTACTACTCTTTTTACCTTTAGAAGGAGGGCAAGACTGTCTACAAACAAAGGCTGGGTTAGAAGGGTAGTTCCATTGAAATTTAGGCACAGGAGAAACAAAAACATGCTTAAGCTCCTGTAAAGCCTTCCCCTTGTCCTGAAGAGACTTAAATAAACCATCAGCTGCTTCACCAAACAAAATAGTATTATCCAGAGGAGCACCCAGCAACTCAGCCTTAATATTATCAGGCAAAGGCCTCAGAACTGAGCCAGAAGCAGCAGCCCTTGAAGAGGCATCTGCAGCATCATAACTACATTTGATAGAATGATGAACCACCTGAGAAGAAGTCCCAAGCAAGGAAAGAGCAGAAGATTTACCCTCAGAGTCAGAAAGATCATAAAGAAACTGACAGGCCTGAGAAATAAGAGCCAAGGCATACCTAGAAATATGGGTCTGATAATTAATAGCCCTAAAAGCCAGGGTAAAGGAAGTATAAACTTTCTTACCCAGCCTATCCATGGTCCCGCTGTCCTTGTCAGAAGGCAGTAACTTGCATGAAGGAAGCAATTTATCAGATGCTACAGACACCACAGAGGGTTCAGCAGCAGGACATTTAAACAAAAAGGAACAATACGCAGGCACCCTGTAAAACCTATCAGACTTCCTGGGAGCAGAAGGCAGAGAATCTAGCACTTTAGAGGCAGTGGAAAAACATCCAACAAAGCAGGCAAGACAGGAGGAATAGCCGCAGGTTAAGGAGATTCCATTTGCAGTAACTCATAGTACTTCTTATGAATATCTGAAACCTGGGCACAATCCCACTTAAAAAAGTCCATCATCCTAGAGATCATGTCCCCAAAGGAAATTTCATCAGAGGGATTATCAAGAGTATGAGAATCCTCCTCCTTCTCAGACCTGTAGTCTAAAGCAGAAGGAATCTGGGCAGAATAAGCAAGGGAGTCATCATCAGAATCCACCTCAGAAGAATAAACTTCTCTGGGCTTTGTAAAGGAAGAGGTGGACCAAGGAGGAGCAGGAACTGAAACCCTTTGAGGAGGCCACAACAACAGTAAAACATTAAATAACCCCTGAGTAAAGGCCTGCCACTTACTTTGTGGATCCCTAGGAGCAGAAGAGATATGGTTAGTTTTCTGTTTCTTCTTCAAAGGGACAGCTGTCCTGTTAACCTGAGAAGGCCCAGACTCAAGATGGCATTCCACAACTGCAGTAGGAACCTCTTCTCAAAAGAGAAACTGCGGAACCCCCATTAGACCCCATGGAAACAGTCAACAGTGGTTCCCTCTGAACACACAAAATGGATGCCTGCAAAGCCTCATTGGACGTGCTGCCTGCCAGATCCTCACTGGCCTCCAGCCCAGACACGGTAGAAGAATCTGTCAAAACAACCAGGTGAGCCTCCGGGTGCATAATTACCTCAAGAGAAACACCCAGCAGAGGCTGGACAGTGGAAGATTCTGGCTTTACCTTATGCACCTTCTTCTTTCCAGACATCTGATCCTCAGGGCAGGAAGTTCCATCCATAGTGCCCACAGCAAGAAGCTTAAGTTGCTGGTTCTCAAGGTGCAAGGAAAGGAAAGAAGGACTACTATGAAGAGTTTTGGGAACAAACGCCTGACAAATTGAACAAGACGTATGGTCACGAGCAGCACCAAGACAAAAAAGACACTTATCGTGATGGTCTTTATGGGGAATCAGTCTCCCACACTGGCATTTACCCTTCCTGTATGGCATTAACTCCAAACAACACTAAACAAACAGAAAAAGTAACCAAAAACCCAATTGGGTACTTATCTGCAACTGTGAGGACTTCAGCAAACAGGAATAAGCACAGAAAAGCCAATAAACAGAAAAACTGTAAAAAGAACAGATGAATGCAACAGACCAGTGGTTAAAACAGCATTTGGACTGGAAGCAAAAAAGTTCTGAGGATGGTATGCCTGAATGTCACCTTTATACCCTACTTTATGCAAGGAGTAAGCAGATGACGTTCAGCATACCTTAAAGCAACAGAAATCTTTTGTAAACTGGCCGGACGAAGGGCTTCACGGCAGGGAATCCCATTGGTAAGGAATACTGCAGTGCTGAATGTAAGGACATCACATCATACACGTAGCAAACAACCTAACAGAAATTACCTTCCTTGGTTTACAACATTGTTTGGTTAATATTGTGTAAGGATGGATTTTGGATGCAATTCAAAAGGGTAATGTCAAAACAAAACTTAGTACAGGCAAGTTGATGAGTTATAGGGCAACCACCAAAGTAACAGCAATATTTAGAAAGCTAATGTCTCCCAACTCTCTAAGACATTTACAGATTTTTTTTTTTGGGGGGGGGCAAGGAATAAGTCTCAACTGTCCCTGATTTTGCAGAACATTCCTGATGTTTGCTTCTTATTTTTGTCATGTCCATTGCAACATATTTCATACGGTCATAGGTTCATAGGTGTGTACTAGGCAAATAGCCCTGGAGTCTTTACAAGCCTAGCCCATAGGATTACCCTAGCAAGGTGCCACCCAATCTTAGTTTCCACTGCCTCTGTCAAGTAGAGCCACTGGAGTGATCCCCGGGGTGAATTTTCTATTTCCCATCCACTCATCAAGATTTCTCTTGAAGAGGGCCAGTGAGGTGCTCTGTTTGACATGTATGGGAAGTCTATTCCATGGCATGGGCAGTCTTTGGGTTATGAACCTGTCCCTCCAGCACGTTCTGCTGATTGTGGTAATGAGGTTGAGGTCTCTGAAGTGTGTGGTGTGTAGGGATTGGGATTTCTTTAGATGTAGCTTTTATAACAGAGCTGGGTCAGACATGGCTTTATAAGTCAAGCAGAGATCATCTCTAAGTAGGCGATGTGAGACAGAGAATAGAGGTTGTTTTTTTTACTCTGACCATATAGGACAAGTGTTTAAGGCCTAGGATCATCTTTGTGAGGTACTTTTATGGCCCCTCCAGTTGTTGCAGGTGTCTAGTGAGGTACATGCCAAATGGGGCATTGTACTTGATGATTGGCCTAATGAGGCAAGAGTAGAGGGAGACAATGACCTCTTCCTTCCTGGATGCAAAACCCTTAGTAATGAGATCTGCCACATAGAAGGACTTTCTGACCACAGTGGCAGTGTGGTGGTCAAAAGAGCGGTTGCTGTCAACCTGTTTTCCCAGATCTCTTATAACACCTTCTGTGTTCAGTGGACTACCATCGATCTGGTAGTTCATGGAAACTGTTTTTTTTTTTCCAAAGGGGATGATGACACATTTTTTGGCATTGAGCTTAAGGCCATGGTTCTGACACCAGTCGTTCATCTCAATGAGGCCTTTCTGCAGGATGTCAACATCACTTGGGGAGTTAATAATGGCTCCCAACTTGCAATCGTCTGCGAACTTTGTCAGCCAAAGTCCCTTTGTGTTGGACTGGACTTCTGAGAAGTAGATACCAAACAGGAGAGGACCCAGGACCGATCCCTGTGGAACTCCACTGGTGACTGGTCAGCAGTCTGACTTGGAGTCAGCTACTTTCACACTGTGGATTCTATCTGTGAGCCAGTTTGCAACCCACCTAGAGATATAGGGGTTGATGCCTAGCTTAGTGAGTTTTTCTATGATTCCTGAGTGGGGAATGGTATCAAAGGCCTTGGCCAGATCAAGGTAGGCTGTATGAACCACCTTGCCTTCATCCACAGCTCTGGTGACTGACTCAAAAAAGTCGACCAAGTTGAGCAGGCATGATCTATGATCTACCCTTCACAAAACCAAACCGTGTGAGATCCAGAGTTTGGAGATTCCCTATATCCTTGCTTATTAGGTCCATGATGATGTGTTCCATAGCTTTGCATATCAGACTTGTCAGGATAATGGGGCGGATAGTTCTCAGGGTCTGTAGTCACTCCTCCTTTGTGGAGAGGGATGACTATAGCAATGGGCCATTTGGTAGGGACAAAGCCTGAGGTGAGGCTGTGATTGAGCAGGTCACACAGGGTGAGGTGCCAATTCACTCTTTAGAAGACAGCCAGGGATATTGTCAGGTCCCATAGAAGCTGCATTCTTGGCCTTGGACAGTGCTGTTTTAACTTGTGCAGCAGTAATACTGGGGGCTAGCAATCTACTGGTATTGTGATTGGTCCTTGGGGGGAGGGGAGTTGGCACTGAATCTGTCAGCCAGTATATTGGCAATATCTGTTGGCTCAGTATAGGAGGTACCATTATGCAGTAGCTCAGAGCAAATCTGGGTATTGTCGTGGAGGTTCTTTACATATCTATAGAAGGCCTTGTGGTTGTCTTTACTATCTGCTGCAATTTTGTTTTCATAGCTAGCTTTAGAGAATTTGATGAGGGATCTCAACTTTTTGTTGAGGCTAATAAAGGAGTTTTTCCAGTCTTGGGACTTCACCTTATTCCGCATCAGTTTCCTCCTTCTGTTGTAGAGTTTGTTTATGGCAGGGGACCACCAGATTGGCTTCTTTTTTTTTGGGGGGGGGAGACCATCTTGCTTCTATTGGGTATGGCAAGATCCACGCATTTATGTATGTGTTCATACAGTGCATTGGTGTATGATTTGGCAGTCATACAACTATTCTCCATTTGCATGGGTGCCGTGAAGTTAGCCACCTCTGTTCTTAGGAGCCCAAAGTTAGCTTTGGATAAGTTTTTCGTGGTTTTTACCTTTGCGAGGGAGGGATGTGGATTTCCAAGGTGATTAGTTTGTGGTCAGATCTAACCAGGGAGGAGTTGACTATTGGTGTAGAGCAATAGTTGCCCATGTTAGTAATGACCAGGTCAAGGATGTTGCTACCTATAGTGGGGGTAAGACCGAGCTGGAATTAATGAATTCCAGGAAATGTTGGGCAAGTGTATTGTCACATGAGTAGTTTTCCCAGTTAATAGAGGTGTAGTTGAAGTTGCCCAGTATGAGTGCGTTAGGTTGGACCGTAATATTTTCCAGGGTGCTTAAGAACATGGAGTGAGTGTCTTAGGACATGGTTGGGGACCTATAACAGGCTACAACCTGAATCGCTGTGTTACCCAATGTTAGCTGCACCTGAAGTATTTCTGATGCATTATGTTGGGCTTCCAGTCTGGAGGTGTGCGCATCCTTTATGAATATGGAAACACCACCTCCTTTGGAGCTTCGGTCCAAGTTCTGGGGCCGAAAAGTGTGGAATGAGTTTTAGGCTGGAAGTGCAGGGGTGCTTTCTGCTGCCTTGAACCAGGTCTCTGTTACAGCACAAACGTTGATGTTCTCTATTTTAAGGAGTGCTTCGAGCGAGTGCATTTTCAGATTTAGACTTCTAGCACTGACCAGCATGACCCTCAGATTGCATTTGTTTGTAGCTGTTACCGTGGTAATTTGGTCTTTAGAACATCACCTAAAAAGGCACTATAGGGGTGGCAAGAGCCTTGGCCAGTATCCAAAAGCCCAGCGGTGACAGATGCAGGCCATCTCTGGCAAAGCATCAAGGTCTGTCAATCATGTCATCCCAGGCAGACAGATACTGGATCCCCTTAGAATGACACCAGAAACGTAGCCACTTACTGAAATCAATCATTTTCTGCTTGCACTGCGGTATCATTCTGGGTGATGGTAGGATGCTGCTCAGGGCTAGGGTCATACCCGCCTGGGCTACATAATCTGAGAGCTCCTCCATGTCTCTTTTCAATTAGTCCAGGGAAGTATATCTCAGGTCATTCACACTCACATGTACAATGACAGAGTCATATTTGTACCTGTTGTTGAGGGACCTGAGTGCTTGCGTTTTATGATGGATCCTGGCACCTGACAGGCAGCTGACTCTTACTTTCTCCTTATTTAACCTAGTGTCTCGTGATTAGTGTTGCGTTGTGGTGGTTGAGTGTGTTTCTGCCTTGGAAGTCTTTGCTGTTTGAGTAGATTTTTATTGAGAGCCTCCACAAAGGTGGGTGTGTGGTTTGTGTTTTTATAAAAAGGCAGTGCTGGTGTGTATTCTGGAGGGCTGTGTGTTCCATGTGGTGTGGTACAGGTGTTGACCTTCTCTTGTCCAGCTATTCCAGTCTTGGCTGGAGAGTGCGTGGCTTCCAATTTGGATATATAAGTGCATCTCTCGCAAGTTTGAGTATTGGGAGGTAAGAGG
Source organism: Protopterus annectens (assembly GCF_019279795.1). Lineage (NCBI taxonomy): Eukaryota > Metazoa > Chordata > Ceratodontiformes > Protopteridae > Protopterus > Protopterus annectens. Next base: position 1,230,514,163 of record NC_056732.1, read on the forward strand.
AAAGGGTTGTCGATGTACATGAGGTAGTTGCTACATTGCCTCAGGAAGCCCAAGTTCACCAGGTTAACAGGGGAAAGCACATGGAACTGACCTTTAGACATGCCTGGAGGGGTAGGCATTAATAATAAGTACTGGAGCTGTTTCCTTGTAGAACATTTAGTGCTGGTAGCACTTTTGTGTGCTACAATAATTGCTACAAGAAGTCTGGTATGGTAAAGTGCTAGACTAATAAGCTAGTAAAAGTGCAGAAGAGGAGAGAATGAGCAGATCTAAGGGAAAAATTGAAGAGCAGACTTTGGCACCTCTCAGAAGCTTATGAACAATACTGGATACAGCAAATCTGTATCTGGACTAGACTAGTTACAGGAGAGGTGGGAAACAAGTGCAACACGGTCTTTAAAACCAGAAAGTTGAAAGAGATGGAAAAACTGCCCAAATGGCCAATAAACTACAATTTCTGGGCCAGAAACTGCTCCTCTTGTGGTAGATAGGCTACCTAGTGTTTACCACTCCCACTGACAAGTTAGAAGACTTCCCTCTGACACAGAGAGGCTTGGAGGGCTCAGAAGCTGACAAACAGTCTTGGATACAGCAAATCTGTATCTGGACTAGACTAGTTATAGGAAAAGTGGGAAACAAGCGAAAATGCGGGCCTTTAAGCCAGAAACTTGAAGGAGATGGAAAAAAGTGCTCAAACAGCCACTAAACTACAATTTCTGGGCCAGAAACCACTCATCTTGTGGTAGATAGGCTACCTAGTGCTTACCACTCCCACTGATAAGCTAAAAGGCTTCCCTCAACACAGAAAGACTTGGGTGCTCAGAAGCTTACAGACAGTCCTGGATACAGCAAATATGTAACTAAACTAGACTAGTTACAGGAAATGCAGGAAACAAGCTTAGAATTACTTTTTTTTGCAGAAAAGCAGCTAAAACAGCACTAAAAACAATTCAAGTGCAGTGCAAGCTAGCACACTTGAGTGTGTAGCAATATTAAAGCAATTTATTCAAACTGTATTCTGAACTAAATTCAATTATTGTTTAATTCAACCCTGAACAGTTAAAAAGTGCCAGCAAATATACTTATCAGCTGAGAAGCACAGTCAGTTAGAACACAAAGTAAAGTGGAAAGGGAGAAAGGAGAAACAGAAGATAATTCAGGGTTAAGGCCCTAAGTGGGTTGGCCTACTCAAATGCTCTCTCTGTATTAGGTAGAATGAGTTAATGACACTATACTGGGATAGAGCTGGGATAGACCTGAACAGATGGAACTGGTAGGAGTATCTGAAATCAAAATATGATCTCACTGTACTCGGTTGAGTGAGCAAATGAGATGAACCCAGGAGGAGTGTTCAAACACAAATTTACAGGAGGGGCAGGCAATTCCAAAGCCACCAAGATTAATACCACAACAGGAACAGGGAGGGAGAGGAAAAAACTAACTGCAGAGAAGCAAAGAGATCACAATATTAAGTGAAGAAAATAAATACACAGAAAAATAAAATGCAGTACTATCTTTAACACAATATTCAATGAAACAAATAAATAAGCAGAAAACATAAAATGCAGTACTGTCTTTACTTTTCTGGTTACTTCCTGAGGATTACATTGTTAATAATACCAGACATTAGAATTTCATACCTCTTATTGTTCAGAATATATATGCTAACACAAAATCTGTTCTTCTATTAACTGAATTAGAGTAACATTTAAAAATTGTCTCTGACTGTGGGCTTTTGTCCCCTATTATGTTTTGGCTTCATCCAGAATTCTTGAGCAAAGAAGTTGAGAAGTATGTCCAGTTTCTTTAAACATTCAGTTATTCTCTTTTGTGCTAAACACAGAAGCTGCATAGTGTGACAGCTATATCAGAAAATATTATCACAAAGATACATTGATTAGTCACACTGACACAAAAAGAGTATCTAAACAGAAAATAAACAAATTTTTTTTGTAACATTAAAATGCATGTTATGTTAAGATTCTGAATGAGAATGACCCATTTAAAATCATTAGCATTCAGTAAATTATTCACAACCAGAAAACAAAATGGAGCTACTTTGTGATAACACTGGCAAAATTATCACTGTCTGACTTACCATACATGGTGTGTCACCATTCAGTCAGACTGCTATTTTTAAATGCAGAAACAGACTATTTAGGATATTTTGGGAGGGGTGAGTTGTTCTGCCCCTGTACCTCCAATATTGGGTCTCTGGTTCCATACCCCCCTAATCTCTAAATACATTACATCTGAGATCACACTGCCTTAGAAGAAAGGGAAACAACACTAATTTTCCCTTTTGCCATGTTGGTGAAACCTTGGAGGTAGCATGTTTAGAGATTTGAGATGTGGAGATAGAGCCATCACTGCAGTGAATGCAGGGAGGCACATTCCCCTAAAACAAGTACTGTCACATTATACTTTTCAAATGTGCTACGAGGGTGTACTGGGTGGTAGTAAGATCATCTACTGTAGATCAATTGTGACACACATGACTTACTTGTCTTTGATAGGCTCTATCAGACCTCAAACACTTTGGCATCAATGTTCACTGAGAATATTTACCACTTCATCTGAAAAAAAAAAGCAACATTTAAAAAAGAATGCAATGCTAGGTGATTCATATTATTTAAGTTAGCCAAAAATAAGACTGTAAAGAAAAGTGACATATGGTACATTTGAATATAATCTTGTCCCCATGGAGATGATTATTTTTTGTCTGGTAGTTAGTGCAAAGGAGTAATGCTATGAACTGATAAAAAGCTGGCTTCTGTGGTCCTGGGTTTTAATTCCCACAGGCTCTATTTGCATACTGTATGACTTTATTGGAAAAGGGGGTTGAGGATTGATGGATGGATGGATTTGTTAACCGGGTTGGTCCAACTGAGTCAATGGCCCATTTTTAGTGGAGACTGGAGGAGGAAGGTTCCAATTACAACTACTATCATTCCAAAAAGGAAATTACACCACAAAAGGAACTTATACAGCAAAAGATGATAACACAATTAAACTGTTTTGTACAAGTCTTTATATAAATCTATTTATGTGCAGTATCAACATGATGGTGTGGAAGCAAGGAGAAAAAAGGAATTATTTACTCATAGAGGGAGTTGGAAATGTGTTCCATGGAAGAGGGGCAAGAAGAGAAGAGAAAAGATGGTGAGTAAGGAAGTGGACTTTAGTCACTTAACTAGACTGTGCTGTTGTTCTGAGTCTCAAAAAGGTCTGTGTTGATAACCACTGTATCCCAATTAACAAATGCAAATAAACATAATGTAATAAATTAGAATATTTATCAAACAAGACAAATAATAATAATAATAATAAAACTGCCTAACTGACAAGCTTATTAGGAAAATTTTAAAATGTTCTGCAAATAAAGACAGGTACTGTAACGACACCATGGTTTGTGCTCCTGCTTTGAACTGGATCTGTGTACTGTTAAAACATGACTACTCTTTTTAAATGTCACCTTTGAGTTAAATGGATTTCCAGTAATTTTCCAGTTCTTAAAATACTGGAAGTAAAGAAGACGACTATACTGAGATAAAATTAGAATCCAAAGAGGACAAGCCAATGGTACTATATTTCCCTAGTTGGTAATGGCTGACTAAAACATAAATATCTTACTTCTGATTTCAGAGAACTGTTACCCAGACCATTTTTTTGTTTACTAGGCCATTTGCCATCATGACTATCTTGCTTTGGTTAATGATTGTCAGAAATGGTTTGTGAATGACTGTTAGAAATGGGAATATGCTCTGTATACTTCCAAAAGTGAGGATGCATAGAAATCATCATGCCTATTGGGATTTGATCCTTAAGCATATCACCTCCCTGTCTTTTATTCATTTTTAAAAAGTTTTGTTTCTTGCAACTCCCTCCTTCTATCAATGCTAGAAGAGGGTGGGGTATCCAATATCATTAGAGGTATCATAAATTGGATGCAGATATTGGAGGTGTGAAGGGGAAGAAAGAGGTAATTGGGAACATATTTTCTGGGAGGGCAGTGAGTTGGCGGACCATAAGGATTCCCTGTGGGATGCACTGTGGGAGAAGCTGGGTGGGCAGATTGGATTGATGAGTGAGATGATTTTTCTGAGCTATGATACAGAATTGGAATTGCCTAGACATGGTAAGGCCTTGCTGTGTCTAATAAAGGTGGCTGCCAGGAAAGCAATTACTAAAAAAATGGAAATCAAAATTTAAACCAACTATACTGGAAGTAATGAATATATTAACAGAGATAAAACATCTGGAATTCAAATATTTAGAAAAGGGTGTGCACAAACTACATAGGAAAATGGGGGAACTGTGGGAACAATACATACAAGGGAGGAATGAGGTTTAAGCAGCAGGAGGGCTTAAATGAGCTATGTAACGTCTGAATGAGAAAGATTGGGTGGATTATAAGTGATGTATAATGTTTGCAACTGGAAGTGTGTCGGTGTTGTTTGTTTTCATTTGTATAAATGTATGATTGCTTATGTCGTAAGTAATGGTTTAATAAAGATATTTCTTGTTTGAAAAAGAGGCAGGAATTGAATAATTTATGTAATGTTGCTTAGGTTATATGATATATAGCAATATATGTGAAGTATAATGCTTGTTATGTTAATATAGTTTGATTAATTTTACATGAATGTACATTTGCTTATGTCACAAACAATAATTCAATAAAGGCGTCTGAAAAAAAAATACATTGGACACTGACTGACACTGTGCCCACCATCACAGAGAAGGATGTGGTACAAAACTCATTTAGTTTCCATCAGCACTGTTAGGAGTACCATTCGCCCACAGGATACTACATTTAGGTTATTAGGAGCTTATGATAGCAATTATATTTCTGAAGAGTGATGGTGTACAGGTTGCAGTTACCTTCTATTACCATTAGTGCACCTGTGTACAAACAGTGGAAAACCATTTCTGATGTTATAGACAAAGGCTCACATTATTATATACAGAGACTGAAAGGCATTTATGATAACAGTCTATTTTCTAAAGACCTGGATTACTTCTGAAATATATTCTTATTTTGTTAGGCCAATAGTTCTTACTTACTTATTGATATACAATTGTATCTTTTATAATATTTTCATGCATAATTTTGGGGTTTATAAGTTATTTGTATATTTACTTTGTTAGTGAAAAAGTGTTTCTTGGTTATTGATTCAGTAAAGATTTCAAAAAATCAAATAAATGTTTGTTCACAAAAAAGACTGAACCAAGAAAAGACAGCTTAGAATTTTATGGGGAATATATTTGAATAAACACATTCAAGAAGACCTCACATTTTGCGTTACCATACTATAGCTCTGCAGTGAAATTATATGAAAGCAACTGTGTTTTGTCACATAGAGTGCCAACAGGTGATGGAATAAGCTGGGTTCATCATGTTAAGTCTTGGTTGTGAATTATCAATGAGACCATGTTACATATTAAATTTATTTATTTTATTTTATTTATTTATTTACAGTTTGTTTGCCAGGATGGTCCACTGGGCCACGAGGAGCCCATTTTCAATGGAGTCCTGGGGAGAAAAGCTCAGAAAAATACAAATTTTACAAATTACAAAATTACAAACTTACAAAAATTACAATATAAGAGTTAGAAAAATGCAAGATAATAACAATTGCAGTAAAGTGACATTTGAGGGAGCAAATTAGTACAATGTATGAAAAAAAATCTTTACAAATTAAGATTCTTGCAAAATATGCTAATTCTAAGAGTTTATTATTAGGAATTATAAGGCTAAAGGAGGCTATTAGCAGATGTACTGGCTATAGAGAGAACTATATTTATAGAAGTTATATAGGATGGGAGCAAGAGTATTCGCATTGTGTGTTAGGTGTGCGTGAAGTAAAGTTTTGAAGATAGAGAGACTGTTAGTGGTACGGATAAGAGGTGGGAGAGAATTCCAGTGGCATGCTAGACAGAAGGATAGAAGATATTTGCCTGGAGGGCGGGCAGGTTTATGTAATTCTATTAGATTTTGGAAGTCGGATAGTAGACATCTGTTACGTAGATGCATTTGGCAGGTAGGGGTAAAGAGAGAGGCTGAAAATAAGTTTGTGTGCTTGGATAAATTGAATATAGGTAAGATAATTGGGCAGCTCAAGCCAGTTCAGTTAACACAGGGAAATGCAGTGATGGGAATTGGATCTGTTTCCTGTTGCAAATTTTGAAATGTTATAGCAACAGGAGGAGAATATTGACTTGAGGGAGTATAGCAGATTAGTAAGGATAGAGGCACCATATAGGAGAGAAGGGATAAGGTAGGTGTTAGCAAGAACGAGTCTGGTGGAGGGAGAGGTGAAATGGTTATGGTGGTAAAGCATGCCAAGTTTCTTATGAGTTTTTTGTATATTTACTTGGAGATGGCTATCAAATTTTAGCTGGTCATCAATGAGGATTCCTAATAGTTTAGCAGTGGAGGCTATTTCAAGAGCTGTGTTATTTTGCTGATGATAGAGAATGAGTTTTTACCTAGGGTGGTGGTTTTAGAAGGGGGAAATATCATTAGTTTAGTCTTGGTTGCATTTAGTGATAGAAGGTTGTCTAGCATCCACTATTCAGTAGAAGAGAAGGCATCTTGGGTTAATTTTGTTAATGAGGAAGTGGAGGTGGCAGAGCAGATTATTGTCGAGTCATCGGCGCATTGGATGAGGTTGGCATTAGGAATGGCATGATAGAAGTCATTAATGAAAATATTGAATAGAAGGTGAGCTAGAATTGAGCCCTGGGACACACCTGTGGAAGTATTTAGGAATGGAGAAGTAGCTTTTTTCCACTTAACTGCTTGTTGCCTATTTGATAGATAACTGGTGAACCAGTTAATAGAGGAGTAGGATAGATTTAGTTTAGAGAGTTTAGTAAGGAGAAGGTTATGAGAGATGGTGTCAAAGGCCTTAGAAAGGTCTAAGAAGAGGGTGGATACAAGATGACTGGAGTTGCGTGCTTGTTTACAGTTTCTAGGAAGGAAAGGAGAGCGGTGGTGGTGCTATAGCCAGGTTGGAATCCATGCTGGGTGAGGGTGAGAAGGTCATTATTTATAAGATAAGGTAGAAGTTGTAGGTGGATGCATTTTTCGAGAAGTTTAGAAATAGGGGATAAGATAGCGATGGGATGGAAATTGTGGGGATATCATTGTTGTTGCCCCTTTTATGGAGTGGAATAATAAAGGCCTTTTACCAGATCTGGGGAACATGACATTCTGAAATTGATTTATTCGGATGCAAATAGGGAAGGCAATTGCTTCTTCTGCTATCTTTAAGAAGTAGGAGGGTATCTCATCAGGGGCATTAGAACAAGGTTTCAAGTTTAGAAGAAGTTATTTATGGTAGAGATGGGGATAGTGTTCATGGAGAAGGGAGGAGGTTGGGAGCTGGAGGTACTGAAGGAGAAGGGGATATGTGGAGATAGATGTGGGGAGGCAGGATTATTAGTGAAGGATGATGTTAGTTTGGCTATAGAGTCAATAAAGAATGAGTTGAACTGAGTAGCTAAATCCAGGTCTGAGACATTTGGATCGGGGCAGAGGTTTTCTTTCTTACCTGGGTTAAGGAGAGAGGAGATTCCATCCCAGAATGTTTTATGGTTGTTGTTATGATTGGTTTGGAGTGTGGAAAAATAAGCTTTGCAGTCTGACATAATACGTTTTTCACTTTGTTGCGACGTGTTTTGTATTAATTAAGGGTAGTGGTAGTTTGAGTTTTATGGTAGTGTTTCCAAGCTTTGTCATGGAGACGCTTGGTGGCTAAGGTAGTCTTAGTTAACCAAGGGATGGAGTTACTTTATATGCATTTTGTTATCCAGGGGCAAAGGAGTCTAGCAAGAAGGTTGTATTAAAGTAAGTAACAGCATTTTCTAGGGATAGGGTTTTTAGTGGGTTCCAATTTGTTCTTTTTAGTGCATCTGAGAATACATTGGAGTTAAAGTATTTTAGGTATCGAGTAGAGGTGTAGGTGTGGGTTAGTTGTAGAGTGGAGGGAAGTCAGTGAGCAAAAGTGGGAAGGTGGTCACCTAGTGGGTCTGGAAGGGTTCCACTATCAGAGATGTAATGGGGATGGGAAACTAGAATCCAGTTTAGGGTACTACCGGAAAGGAAGTCTTTAGAAGGTCTGGTTGTGGAGTTAATATGTTGAGTGAAGTTGTAAAGATGTATATTTAGGGAGTTGGTTGGAGTTTGAATTGTGTCCCAGTTAATGTTAACATCACCCAGAATTATAGTTTCCTTAGTGATATTGGTAGAGGGCCAGGAGAGAATGTCTTCAAGGATTGGGGGGTTCATATGAATCCGTCGACAGCCGCAACATCGACGCTTACCTCATCGACACCAAAGCATCGACCGTTAAGAACATCGACAATCCAGGTAAGCGATTTTCCCCCTTACAGGACCCATGGTAGCACTTGTTTCGCTAGTGCGACGCTATGGACAACGCAAATTCTCAACAGTCGCTACCATGGGTCCTGTAAGGGGGAAAATCGCTTACTTGGATTGTCGATGTTCTGAATGGTCGATGCTTTGGTGTCGATGAGGTAAGCGTCGATGTTTCGGCTGTCGACGGATTCATATGAACCCGGATTGGGACATTGTCTCCAGGAGGGATGTAAAGGGTGACTATAAAGGGTGACTATGCAGATAAGTTTATGTTTGTTTACCTGAAGAAGGGCTGGAATTAATTCAGCATTACCAAATTTGGGAATAGGTTTGAAGTAGGGGGTAACTAAGAGTGATAAGGAGAAAAGGAGAGCAACACCTCCCCCTTTTTTATGTGTTCTATCTTTTCTGATAATACAGTAGTTGGGTGGTATCAGTTCTGAGTCTTTTATATGAGGTTTAAGCCAAGTTTCAGAGATGGACAGAATATCAGGTTGATTGAGGAGAAGCCAGGTGTGGAGGTTAGGGATTTTGTTACATATACTCTGAGCATTTAGGGCTGTGAAATGGAGGGATCTATCAGTTGAGTGGAGAGGATGAGATGGAAAGGTAGAGTTGTGTGAGGAAGAGGGGTTAGGGTTTGGGTGTATGCCTCCAGAGACAAGGCTAGAGATAAAATGATGAATGTGAGAGAAGAGGTATTTAAGTTGCTTAGTGTCTAGTTTGTGGTTTGTAAGCTTAATTAAGATGGGCCTAGTATAATTGGAGTAGTGTTTTTGGAGTAGGATATGAGTTTATAGGGGAAGAGCATAGTATTGTTGATGTAGTAGAGGCTAGGGGATATGTGGCTAGAGGAGTGTGTGCACTGTAAGCAGGATGAGATAGTTGACTGAAATGGGAGAGTGTGATTGGCAGAGAGAGGTCAGGTAAGATACTGTAAGTAGGATAAGGAGATGAGAATTAGTATTAGAGTTAGATATGTGGCTGGTTTGGCAGGCATGGTGTTTATTTTGGATAGATTTGGGGGTGAGTTTAAGTTGAGAAGGTAGAGGGACAGCTATATTAAAAGAGTTTGGATTTTAGTGGAGTGAGTGGGTGGAGTAGATGTAGGGGTTGGATAGGAAGATGTGGGTGTGAGAGTGGAGTGAGTGGGTGGAGTAGATGTAGGGGTTGAATAAGAAGAGGTGGATTAATTATGGGTGGGTACATTGGTTGGACGTGGGACGGGTGGAATTTAGGGCCAGGGTAGGAGAACGAAGTGAGCCCACAGGGCAAACAGAGCAGGTAGAGCCAAGGAGAAGGAGGAAAAGGAAAGCAAAACAGTCAGTTTGGTGGAAATAAGCCAAGGGGCTAGAGAGCAAGCTTGGAGATAAGAGGCTATGCCAGACATTTAAGAGGGGAGCTTTGTCACTCCAAATAGACTCTTAGCTAAGGAAGAGAAAGAAGATTAGCAGCTAAGGGCTTTATAAGAAAGTATAGGTGAAATAGCCTGAGTTAGGGTTTTTCTATGAGCGTGCATATGTATAGAGCAAGGATTAGGAGGGAGAAAGTGAGTAGAGATAGTGGCTCAATAGTGGTAAAGACAAAGACAAAGAAAAGTAGGTAAAACTGAGGAAAACAGATACAGCAGGAGTTGAAAAGCAAAAATACAGCTAGCAGTAGATAGCGCTCAAAATACATGTATTACACTGTGAAATGCCATGAAAATACATCAAACAAGTACATCGCAGTAAATGCAGTTACAAATTACAGTACATTTCAACATGAGCCAAGTTGCAGTGTGTTAAATACTGATTTAAGCAATTAAGCAATACAAGCCACATGCACAGATTAAATTAACCCAGTGAATACAATCGGAAGCAGTGATTTTAAGCCTCCAAACACCACAGTAAAAAACAACTCACAAAATATAGCCAGGATTAGCTATAAAGCCACTGGTTAAACAAAGGTAAATTAAGCTAAATTCAATTACTTAAACACCAGTCCTAGTTGGTAGCGTACATGTGTGAATCAACACTTCTATAACAGCAGCACAGTCCGAACAAATATATCACACAGAATTAAATACAGTACCTATAAAAATGAGCAGCAGACGATACAAAACTTACAAGATTTGTAATGAGCAATGCCTGGTTAATAAAGGTACTCGCAGCCTTACAGGAGGACAGGTCAGGAAGGCTAGGAGAGTTATTTAAAAATTGCTCCTCAGGTACTGGTGTCACTATATAGATTTAGGGGTGGGTAAGAAGTAGGGGAGGAGCAGGAAAGGAGGCAGGTAAGAAAGAGAAAGGGGTCTGAGATTGAATGGGGGAGGAGGTGAGAGGCAGAGAGGGAGTAGAGAGAAAAATAGAGCCAAGGAGAAGAAGGAAAAGGCAAGAAAAACAGTCAGTTTGGTGGAAATAAGCCAAGGAGCTAGAGAGCAAGCTTGGAGATAAGAGGCTATGCCAGATATTTAAGAGGGGAGCTTTGTCACTCCAAATAGACTCTTAGCTAAAGAATATTATTTTGCTTTGAGTTATATTTAAATCTATCAGAATCTAAACAGGGTAAACCAAATAGACACTTAGGTAAAAAAAATACTATTTTGGTTTAAATTATATTTAAAGCTGTCATAAGCTAAACTGGATGAAACTGCAGTGGTGGTGCTGCGGTAGCGCTGTCACTTCACAGTAAGACTTTGTCCCGTTCGATTCTCAGCTAGAGCGTCTTCTGTCTGGAGACATGCGTGAATGGGCGTACCTTCGTTGAAGATTGTGCGTCAAGGCTGGAAACTCGGCACGTAAAAATCTACTGCCAATCATTAGCGGCCCAGAGTTCCACTGTGGCGACCCCTAACCGGGAAAAGCCAAAAGACACAACAACATAAGCTAAACTGGGTAAACCAAATAGATGTTTAGCTAAAAAAATACTACTTTGCTTTGAATTATATTAAATTCTGTCATAAGCTAAGCAGGGGAATACACTGGGGTGCAGAAATAACACTGGGCTTTCCTAGGTAAACTATAAGAATAGGAGAAGGATTAACACTTCCACCTAGTGGCCAAGTTTTGAAATGACTATAAGGTATTGCCAGAAAAACGGGCAAGGGAATGGGAAAGAAAACAGGGAACAGAGAGGAGATTATAGACAGCAGCAGGCTGCTAGCAGACATGTGGCTGAGCCCTTTACTGGGACAATATTGCAAAAATTGTATTAAAAAGGAAAAATAGCACAGATTCAATTGCATACACTCTGTAGTCCTTAGGGAGCCCTGTATGTAAACAAGGTGGTTCATAGGTTCATAGGTTCACAGGTTTATAATAGGCTATCTGCCCTAAGGCATTTATAAGCCTAGCCCAAATTTTTGTGGTTTACACCACCCCTTATATGAAAAAATACTGTGCCCATTAGTTTGTTGTGCCTCTGTCCAGCAGTGACACAGAGATGATTCCCGGGGTAAACCTATGATCTCCCATCCACAGGTCAAGATTTCTCTTGAACAGAGCCAGCGAGGTGCTCTGCCTCACATGGATCGGGATTTTATTCCACAGCATAGGGAGTCTCTGAGTGATAAATGTATCCCTCCAGCATGTCCTATTTATATCCGTGCTAAGGTTTAAGTCACTTGCTCTAGTGGTTTTGGTGGATTTGGATTTTTTGAGGTGGAGCATGTCCATTAATTCTGGGTTGGACATGGCCTTGTATGTCAGGCACATGTCACCTCTGAGCAGATGGTATGCAACTGAATAGAGCTGGAGTTTCTTCAATCTGGCAGCATATGACAGATTTTGGAATCCCTTTATCCTTTTGGTGAGGAACTTTTGGGGTCTCTCCAATTGCTGCAGATGTCGGGTGAGATACATCCTGAATGGGGCATTGTACTCGATCATTGGTCTGATAAGTGAAGAGCACAGGGGAACAATGACCTCACTAGATCTGGATGTGAATCCCTTCATGATCAGGTGGGCAATGTAGAAGGTCTTTCTAACCACTTTAGCAATGTGAGTGTCAAAAGAAAGGCCACTGTCAACCTGGGTCCCCAGGTCCCAGATAACCTCTTCTGTGCTTAGTGGATTGCCACCTATATGGTAGCTTGGGGTTACCTTGTTTTTCCCGAAGGGTATGACTATACATTTTTTGGCGTTTAACTTCAGGCCATGGCTCTGGCACCAGCTATCTGTTTCCGTGAGTCCCTTCTGAAGGATATCCGTGTCCAATGCACTTTCCACTATGGCGCCCAGTTTGCAGTCGTCTGCAAACTTTGTCAGCCAAAGTCCTCCCATGTTGGCCTGTACTTCTGAGAAGTAGATGCCGAACAATAGGGGCCCAAGGACCGAGCCCTGTGGGACACCACTTGTGACCGGCTTGGAGTCTGACATAGCGCCAGCAACTCTAACCCTGTGGGTTCTGTCCTTAAGCCAGTTTGCAACCCATCTTGTGACATATGGGTTTACATTTAAGCTGGTAAGTTTTTCTACAATACCCGAGTGGGGTATTGTGTCGAAGGCCTTTGCAAGGTCAATGTAGGCTGTATGGACTGCCTTTCCCTCATCAATGGCCTTGGTGACTGTTTCGAAGAAGTCGACCAAGTTCAAAAGGCATGATCTGCCCTTGACGAAGCCAAACTGGGTCGGGTCCAATGTCTGCAAGTCCCCTATATCTTTGTTTATGAGCTCCATTATGATCCTCTCCATAGCTTTGCAGACTAGACTTATTAAGCTTATGGGGCGGTAATTACCAGGGTCCATAGAGGCACCGCCTTTGTGGAGTGGGACCACAGTTGCCGTACGCCACTCCTTGGGCACGTATCCTGTGGTAAGGCTGAGATTAAACAGCTGCGGGTTTAATTCCTCATTTAGCTCGTGTAGCACACAGCCGGGGACACCATCCAGTCCCATTGATGCTGTGTTTTTAGCTTTAGAGAGAGCAGCTTTCACCTGCGCATTTGAGATGTCTGGGAGGCTACACTCTGCTGGGATAGTTATCTCTCCTTTAGGGGGGGAGAGGGGGGTGAAGTTTGCACTGAACCTGTCTGCCAATATGTTGGCAATGTCTGTGGGTTCAGTGATTTCTGTATCATTTTGGACTAATTCTGAGCATATCTGGGAGTTTCCACCCAGGTTCCTAACATAGCTGAAAAAGGCCTTATGATTGTCCTTTGAATCCATGGCAATTTTTCTCTCAAAATTGGCCTTAGTTGATTTTATGAGTGCTCGTATTTTTTTACTAATAATGATCAGGGGTGACTTCCCTTTTATGGATTTTGTTCTATCATGTAATAGCTTTCGCCTCTTATTGTAAAGTTTGTTAATGGCTGGGGTCCACCAGACTGGACGTTTGCCCTTTGTGGAAGGAGTCTTGGTTTTATTTGGGATTGCCTGATCCATGCAGTCCTGGAGGTGTTCATAGAAGGCATTTGTAAGGGCTTCCGCAGCTTTGGTTGTGGTTTCCACTGGCTCAGGGGCCTTGAAGGATACCACACCAGTCTTGAGTAGTGTGAAGTTTGCTTTAGAGAAGTTCTTCACTGTGGTCTTTTTTGTTTGGGGTGGGGGCGGGTGGTGCAGTAGTCTTGTATGAATGAACCTTGCATGAAACATTTTTTAAACATCTGGCCACAGACTTTGCCTTAGTTAACGGTTCTGATGAGAAGACAAGGGCTGCTCCCAATCTGACATTGGGGTTCTTTAAAGTATAGCATCATATTGAGACAGGGGTGTAAATTCTTGATGTATACTGGAATGGTATATTTGGAATGTGCTGGGATTTAACACATTGTTAATCAGGGGAAGGGGCACGTCAACTAGCTCTTTTTTAGAACATTTAAGACAAAACTCTGTCTACAAAATTGCTGTCTATACAATCAGACTTTTATTCCATCATCTCATAAAAGCTAAGAAAGGTACAAGAGCTAATGTTAGCCACATCTGCTGAGTTATAGATTCATTTACCTATCCAGCTAGGCCAGGCAATTCCTTACCACCCACTACATCTCTTTCTTTTTCTATGTGGAGTTGAGTATTGCAACATAGTTTGAGGGTAAACTAGTTATTTAACTGAAACCCCATAAGATCCTTTTAAAAGCTCCCACTAAGTTAAATGATCCTAGATGGGAATTTTTAAGAGCTGCCTTCACAGAAGCCCCATGCTTACTAAATCAAACTAATCTGGGAGCACGTGGTGAATTCTGTCAAATAAGATGCACTCTTCCAAATGTCGTTTATTGGAGGGGGACCTACTCACCTGTTAGGTGTCTGTTTTCTCAAAACTTTGCGATTCAGAATCTTCTGTTCCCCAAATACTTACTCACTAGCAGTCATATCCTATGCAGCCATGGGGGAACTGAGTCAATGTCAAGTATTTCAGGATACATAAAACTTTTGAAAGCACCACTAACATGACAACAAAAGTCTTACAGAGTAGTGGAATATGCAGTATTTAATTTGAGTAATGGTTCAGAGTTGGGCTAAGTCAGGATTGAAGGCCAATCAAACCTCCAAGTACTTGACTAGAAACATCAAATTCTTAATCTCGAAGAAAGAAAGTCGACTAAAGTTTTGCCATGATAAACCTATAACAGAGAGGATAAGGTCTTTGCCTCTTTGTTTAGGGGTAAGACATTCAATTTTCCTGGGTTGATTGAAGATATGGACAATTCCTTGAAGAGATTAATCCAAGCCAATAACCCAAGTACAACACTGCCAGTAATAAACTTAGTCTTTGTGAAGCACACAGTGGTAGCTTGGAGTAATACAATTTAACCTTTACTTACTAGTTATACCACATGCTAGCAACTTGGCTAGACTGTCTTCAAGGTAACTAAAACCTTATATATATGTTATTCCAAAAATGCAAGCAATGAAAAGAGATCAAATTAATTAATTGATTGATCTATTAATTAACTATGACCAGTAAGAAAATATCTACAATTTAAAAGGGCAATACAAATTGTTATAGCAGATATTTCACATTCAAATCATTTTTAAGACAATTGTGTTACAGGGTATTGTACATAAAAATAAATTACATTTCTTTTCTTAGTAAAGGTTCTGACATTTCTAGAAGTAATTTAGCATGAGAACAGTAGTACATAGAAAGAACATTAACAAAACGGTGTTGCTATAATGAATCAAACCTAAATGGATTTCTATAGGGCTGGACATAGCAGCATATTTAATGTCTTAAAGAGCTTTCATTGCTTGTCTCTTTGTGATCACAGATATTTAAGGATTCAGTTAGATTCATGTGATTTTGTCATTTGATCATGAGATGTGGGATCTGTAGTAGAGAATGGATTATGTGGATAGGGTATTTAAGAATGTGTACAACTGTCAGAAAGTAGTTTGATCTTGTACAAGTGATGATCATTTTGATGCCTTGACTGGAAGCTGTCTGATGAACTGCAATCACCCGAGGCTCGGTGACTAAGAGGAATAATAAATAACAAAGAAGACATTACATGGTGAAAGGAAATGCTGTAATCCATTCAGTGTGACAGTCGGAAATCTCTTCGTAGCCTTGTTCCAGGTAGCAACCAGAGCCACCTCTCACCTGCTCTACACTACCTGTTCCCAAGCCTATTACCCTTACCTGCTTCTGTTTTCAAAACACTTTGTCCAGATATTATCTACTCCTACAATTAGAAGCTAGTAGTACAAATAAATAGAAACAGAAAATGAACACAGAAATGTGCAATTTCTACTGATTCTGGTCCTGTCTGTTGTTATTGTGCTATCAGTGTCCTGTCTTGATATAGTCAACACCTGTTCCTTTACCAGCCCACACTCTCCTTCACTCCTAAACTAGCAGACCCACAACCTACACAGTACATTACAGGTGAAGCCAACAAAGGTCAAAGACAAAATTGCAGGTTATATCACAAGACCTAAAAATGATACTACTGCAATAAAAATAACAAACTACTCTCAAAAAGGGATTTGCAAAGCTATATTCCACATCAATCAAAACACTGTTATCAGGGGATGCACAAAAAAAGTCTAGGACACAACTACTTACCCAGCATCTGCCTACACATTAATTATCAGAATAAATGAAACAGCCATAAAATATACATCAACAGCATAAAATTGATCTCATCAATAACTGTAGCTCAAAGAACAACTGGATACTACTGCAGGTCTGTTTTATTAAGGAAAAGCAACAAATATTAGCACTGACAGGGATGGCAAGAACTGGTGGGTAAATTTATCTTCCCCAACCATAACATCACACTAGACGTATTACAAGTAACGCATGCCAACAATCATAGTGAAAATTCACCTAAATGCCTTAGACATAACTTATGCTTAGGAGTTGTTTATATTCTTCCACTTTCATCTTTTAACAATACTTGAATATATGCATCCCAAGGACTTCAAAAGGAACAGTATCCTCTTAGGTGACATCAATGTAAATGCTTAATGAATTAACTCCTACAAGACATGACATCACAGTGAGCTTCAGTTCCTCACTTGATTTAATGACAACAAATAGTGCTTGCACATGTCTAACTAATCATTGTCCAATCATATATAAAAGTAACCTGAAGCTGACAGGAGGGTGAGTAATATCAGAAATTAAAGAATCAACACTCTTAACCATATTGTGATCTATAGACTAGATGCCACTTTACAGCTAAATCGATCCAACCAAGCCTAGTCCCGCTTTGTTAATCAACTAACTTTGGTTCAAGATACTGTTTTTTCCAGCAACACATAAATGGCTTAGAAAGAAAGCGTTTCCCTGGCTGACCCCTTACTCTCAAAGACTTGATGAGGCAAAAGGGTATAATGTAAAAGACTTGGAGGAATGAATCAATTTAATGATGCCTTGCACAAGGCCTTCCTTGATATCTTAAACAAATGCAGAATATTGACTTATTTTGCAATGTAACTAACTTAAAAAAACAGACATAACAATTTTACCTAAATATTTATGTAAAGAGATTAAAAATCTAACCAGCCACATCAGAGACTCATCAGATATCAATCTTCCAAACACTTCAGGCCAATAATTACAAACATTTCCTTGAATTATCTTTTGCAATGGTTATACATAATTCACTCTCTAGTCTCCTACAGATTGATGGTATCAACTTCTCAAAATACACTCTGGAAAGCATTAGCTTACCTTTATATTTTAAAGAAGCAACATCAAAAGAGGAACTAGAAATGCGAAAAAAATGAAACACTAAACCCAGTGCAAAATTATCAAACTTCATCCCACATTTGTTAAAGTGGTAATTCCAGTGATTAATAAGCCATTAGCATATATATATATATATATATATATATATATATATAAATTTTTTTATAAAGAATCTGAAGTGTACCAATACTCCTTCAAAAATACCATCATATTACTCCTCTGAAAAGTGACCCCTTTCTCCCTAATCTGTGTCAAATCACAAAGATATTTAAATAAGTGATTTGCAAATATTTGAGCACATAATATATAAATAAATAGGGCCGCCTTTCTGACCTGTAGAATAATTTCTACAGAGGATTTTACAACCTTACTGTCGCTCATCTAGTCAGGATGTAATAGATGAGACTTCTTGGGTTCTTTCAAGCAGCTTTATTATATACAAACACATCAGGATTGAGGCTTAATAACTTTAACTTAGATAAACTTATAAACAAACTAGCTATTACACTCATACATGCTCACTCTCTGGCTGCACTAACAAACTGGCACTGAAGCTAGCACATGCTTGCTATTTATATGCATGTTCAGTCCTTGGAACATGTCTTAAAGATACAGCACACATGCTCCATTCTACATCTTCCCTCTTTGAGAAATAGGTTATGCAATATTGACAATATCAGTTGACATACGATCAGTACAAATAATTATCTGTCATGCAATTATACAGAACTAGATAAACATATATACAATCAAGTCCAGGTTGCTGTGTATTTCACATTAGGTCTGGAAATACAATGAAAACGTGTGGCATAAAATTTAGAATCAGATTTAGCAAATGGGGCTGTCTCTGCTGAATGTTCAACTTTAGGAACATCATGAACATCATCAGTAATGGCAGTAGAAGTTAAGACACGTTTTGCAACAGGAAAATTGTCTGGATTCCTCTGAGATCTAGAGTCTGTATCACAGGAACAATGCTGTGATATTGATTCTGATACAGGAAGAAGATGTCTGCAATTTCTTCTGTGCTCTACATCCTCAGATTCTACGAAGTAGGATCTCAGCTCAGTACATATACCTGTTACTTGACCAATCTGGTCAAAACCTTTCGCCATTTGTATCCTCACTCTCTCCTCCTTTCAATGGACAAAAGAAATCTGCTCGACTTCTGGAAAGAATGTTTCCTGAATAATTGGGCTCTAATGGTTCTGTTGTTCTTGGCTTTACGCCTCAACAAACTGAAACTAATAAGCAATGTTGTTCTGGTTTGCCTGGATAGAAGTCTCTGAGCAGGCAAAACAAGTATATCGTCATGGGGTATGTTTCTGAGATTGACTAAATTCAAAAAGACATTGGTATTGTCACTCTTTGATCTTTCAAGTAATTGCTTTGCACTCTGCACTGCACATTCAGCTAGTCCATTTGACTGTGGATATTCTGGACTACTAATAACATGGACTAAGTCCCATTCCTTTGCAAATTTCTGAAACAACTGACTAGTAAATTGAGTACCATTGTTAGAAACAACTTTGTGTGGACTACCATGGATTGAGAAATTACGTTTCAACTTAGTGATAACAGCAGTGGATTTTAGGTTAGGTAGTAAACTGATCTCAAACCAGTTTGACTAAGAGTCTACAATACTAAGTAATGCTGATTGTTCCACTTGAATATATCAGTGGCTACTGTTGACCAAGGTAGTTCAGGAACTTGACTTAGCTGAAGTGGTTCTCTTTGCAAATGCTGTTTGGTACTATTGCATACTGAACAAGAAGAAAGTACTTTATCAATGTCTTTTACTAGAGACGGCCAACATACTAGTTCTCTCACCCTTCTTTTAGTAGATTTAGAACCTGGGTGACCACAATGCAAAATCTGGATATTTTCATATTGTAAGGAAGCAGGAACAACAATAATAGGACCTTTGAAAATAATGCAGTCTTCCATTAACATCTCATCCTTGTAAGGAAAATAAGTTTGCACTTCAAGTGCTACAGTAGACTGCTTTGATGGCCATCCAACATTAATGCAGTGGTTGAGCTTTTACAAAATTGGATCAGTCTTTGTATGCTGTCTCAGCTCATCAAGTCTCGTGGTAGAAAAATGACTCACTTCCATTACGTCAAAGTCAAAATTCTCTGTGTCAAGCTGCTCCGTTGTATTTCTGGGCAATCCGGATAAGGTAGCAGCCAGATAAAGAAGTTTGTCTTTTGTATGGGCCATTTTGAAGTTGTACATTTGCAATCTGAGCATCATTCTTTGTAATCTCACTGGAGCTGAATGCATAGGCTTCTTTAGAATAGTAACTAGAGGTTGGTGAACAGTTTCAATCTGAATAGCTCGACCATAGGTATAATCTTGAAACTTTGAACATGCAAATACTATTGCCAAAAGTTCTTTCTCAATTTTAGTATATTACATTTCATTTTGGGTAAAGGTTCTAGATGCATAGGCTACTGGTCTGCCTTCTTGAAGAATAACTGCACCAAGACCAAATTTTAAAGCATCACAAGAAAAAGTTACTGGTTTATTGCCATCATAGTATCTTAATGTAGGTAGGATGGCAATTTTCCACTCAAGGTCTTCAAATGCTCTCTGGTGCTGTTCCATCCAAGACTATGCAACATTTTTGAACATCAGCTCTCTCAAAGGTGCTGTCAGCTCACTGAAGTCTGGTATAAACTTGCCTAAATAGTTGACCATGCCAAGAAAATGTTGCAGAGCCAGAACATTATCTGGTGTTGGCATCTCAAGCATGGCTGCTTGTTTGGATGGGTCTGGTCTCAAGCCAGTGCTAGTAAATAAATGACCTAACTATGTAACTTCTGGTAGTCTGAATTTGTACTTTAGAGGATTGAGCTTTAAGTTCACTTTACGTGCTCTTTCTAGAACTCCCTTAAGGTTTCTATCATGCTCTGTTTCACCATTGCCTCCAACCAATAAACCATCTACTATTATGGCACAAGGATAACCTAAAGAAATGTGCTCCATTGCACGCTGAAAGACTTCACTTGCATAATTTATTCCAAATAGTATCCTTAGGAATCTGTATCTGCCAAATGGAGTACTGAAAGTAGTCAATAATGAGGATTTGCGATCAAGCATCACTTGCCAAAATGAACTTTTTGCATCCAAGACAGAAAAAACAGTGGCATTCAGTATTAGGGCTGAGACTTCTTCGACTGTACGCATTGGATGATGCAGTCTCTGTAATGCTTTGTTCAAATCTCTTGGGTCAATACATATTCTTATTTCGTCTGAGCCTTTCTTGTGGGCTACTACCATGGATGACACCTATTCAGTTGGTTCTGTAACTGGATAAATTACACCTTGCTACACCATTATATTCAACTGAGCTTTAACTTTATCCTGCATAGCTATCAAAACTTTTCTTGCTGGTCAGACCACTGGACTGACCTCTGGGTCTAACTTTATACAATACACAACTGGAAGTATACCCAACTTGTCATCAAAAACATCAGAATACTCTGAAAAAAATGGCTTCAGAAAAATTGGAACTAGGATATGTGCTTATATGATGAACTTCTTTGCTAAATGAAAGCAAATTCATTCTCTGTCTCTGAAGCTCAATAATGACTGCACAGGTCTTCAAACTACATAGAATAGTAAGCTGTAGCAGTTGCTAGCCAAATAACATGAAGGCACTATTGAGCTTTCGGTCTGAATTTCTTCATCTCCATAAGCAACAAGTTTCACACTACTAGCCATATTGAGTTGTTCACCAGTTCTAACTTTAGCAAATGTGTTTGCTTACATAACATTACACTTTGAACCAATGTCTACTTTGAGCTCGGTGGATTTACCATTGATCTGGGCAGTACAAAATACTTCATTATTTGCCAACAAATTCACTGCATCAGCCTTTTCACAAATTACTGATACACCATCTACATAGAAAGTAGAATTATAGCTCTTTACATGATCAACTTGCTTTTTTGTGACCCTTCTTTATAACCGTGTGAGGTTTACTTGATTTGCACAACTGTTGAAAATGGTTCCATTTTTTACACTTGTGGCATTGCTGACCAAATTCTAAGCATTTCTCTCTTTTAGACTCATGAATGGCACAATTGCAACAGTTAACTATAAAGCTAGATTTGGGTTTTGCTGATTCACATTTAAACTGCACTGCACATGCTCCTTCCTTAGAACTTGCTGGAAAACTATGTGGTTTCACCAGAGAACCCACAGGGGCTGTGGTTGCCATGTGTTTAGCCCTGCTTCTGTTTGCCACATGTTGCATGCTGTCTACATTTGCTCTGGAGCCTGCTGAAACCATGCTCTTATCATTTGCAAGCATACTTGTGTGCCTTTCTGTAACTCCATGTATTTGACAAATCTCAATAGCTTTGCTTAGTGTTAAATCACTGTTAAGAAGCAAAATCTTTCTCACAACAGCACTACTAATGCCACATACAAGCCTGTCATTTATCAACTCATCTTTTAAGTCACCAAACCGACACATTTTAGCTTTGTTCCTCAGGTCAGTAATATAAGCTGCCGAAGTTTCTCCTGGTTTCTGATCTCTTGTGTAAAACAAATGCCTCTCTAATGTAATATTTTTCTTTGGGTCACACATTTCCCTGAATTTTTACTTCAAACACTCGGGGCCTTCCCTTGAGTCAGCTTGTACAACAATATGGTGGTTTTCACCTTCTCCCTTATATACTGCTGGTGCATACACAAATGAACTCTCTCTTTCAATGGCCTCTGACCCAGCTAGGTTTAGCAAAATGAATGCCATGGTGCATGCATCTTTATCAAAATAAGCTGCTTGTATAAAAATATCGTATTCATGCTCAAATATTCTCCATTTCTCTGAAATATTCTGATCAAATACAAGTGATGAGGGCTTTCAAAATCTGACTGCCATATTAACACATACCAGTGAAAGATTTTGCAAATATGGATGACCACACAGACATATATATATGCCAGAAATGTATGCCAGTATTCGTAACTACACCCAATAAGACAACAAGCATCTGAATAACTGAACTTTGTGAAATAAGTCTCTTGGGTACTGTAATACTCTTGAAATTACTGTACTGCAAGAAATCACCTCTTATCAGTGCAAGAAATTAACTGTACTGTGCAAATGAACTGGGCAGAAGAAGGTCAGAGTAAGAAACATTTCGAAGTAAATGCACTTTGCAAATAAACAGTACACAGCACACTGAAACTTCTCCAAAATGGCAGTACTTTGTTAGATAATTCTTTACAGTGCAAGAAAAACTCTGTAATGGTGGCACTTTGTGAATAGACACATCCAGCACAATAAACTTTTCGAAATGCCTATACTTAGACTGTACTTCACAAAATATCTGCACTTTGCACACAAATTCTTCGGAATAAATGCACAGTAAAAAGCACACACTGTAAGCACTTTTACACACTTTGAGATACTTCAAATAACTCTGGTTATGCCCTGAATACAAGTTATGCCAAAACACAGTACTTTGCCAAAAACCATGCAGTCACCTTGCTTTATTTATGCTTAATGTGCCCCTTTTGCCCTTATTATATTCGTTTTGTTTGTTTAATCTCTTTTCATGCCCATTATAATTTTCTTGCACTCGTTTTACTCTAAACATGCCTGTTTTGCTTTAAACATGCTCATTTTGCCTTAAACATGCCCATTTTGCAATTCTGAAGTAATTCCAAACCGCGCATGTACTTTTCTAATACTTGTTTTATCAGATCTCTTAATTTTAAACATTTCATTTAATCAATAAACTTTTTGTGCCTCTCGCTTGTTTAATAATGCAGTTTGTGCCCTTCTAATGCTCCATATTTTATAAACTGTTTGTGCAAGTTTTCATTACCTTTGGTTATTTTCTGGCCCTTTCTCATAGTCATTTCTCTTAATTTACCTTCACTGTTAACTCTGCACCTCGTAGCTCTGGAAAGCAGTCTTTGGAATCCTTGTTCTGACACCATGTCGCTCTTCTAGTCAGGATGTAATAGACAAGTGGGTTTTGTTCAAGCAGCTTTACTATGTAAAAACACATCAGGATTGAGGATTAATAACTTTAACTTGGATAAACTTACATACAAACTAGCTATTACACTCATACATGTTCTCTCTGGCTGCACTCTTAAAATGGCACTGAAGCTAGCATGTGCTTGCTATTTATATACACATACAATCCTTGAAACGCTTCTTCAAGATAATGCACACACTATCTGTTCTATACTTACCAGCTTCTGTACAGATACTGAAATATTTTAGAATAACATCCCTGCCCTCTCTCTGAAAAATGTTCTGAAGAAATAGCCTATCTTTTTAACACCTTCTTTATTAATTATATTGCCAACATCACTGCAAAATTCTTTCAACCTAACCTCTCCAGTCCACACTTAGTTCACACACTCATTCCACCTCCCCCCCCAACCCACAATTCCCTTCAGAAGCCAATACCAACCCCTCTTCTACCTTCACCATAAAGCCCACCCCCACCTCAATCATAAAACCCTTACTACTAAAACCCTGCTCCAGTGCCCCTGATAATCGACCTTCAGAATACCTAACAATAGCAGCAGACAGTATCTCCTACCCCATAAGCATTCTCATAAACAGATCCATCCTAGAGTCCTACATCCCTAAAATCTGGAAAAAGGCCTTCATCCTCCCCCTTCATAAAGGTGGCAACAGATATCTCTAAATTCCATCCCATTGCAATTTTTTCTCTTTTGTCCAAAATCCTAGAAAAAATGTGCCAGTTCCCAACTTCTTAGATACCTTCTAGACAACCATATTTTCTCTCCATCACAACATGGTTTTAGACCCGGCCATAGTAATATAACAGCCCTCATATTATTTATGGACACAATGAATAGAGCCCGAGACACAGGCAAAATAGTTTCAGCCCTCTTCCTTGACCTGTCTAAAGCCTTCAATACCGTTTCTCACCCTTTACTCATTTCCCACCTCTCCAATATCGGTCTCTCCCCCATACTCTAAATTGGTGTTCTAGCTACTTAAATGAAAGACAACAGGCCATAAGATGGCAAAACTCCATTTCCTCCTTTCTCAACACCACCACTGGTGTTCCCAGGGTTCCATTCTTGGACCCATCCTCTTCAGCATATTCATTAAGTTTCCAAACATCCCTATATCAAGGATCAGTCATTCAGTATGCAGATGATTCCACCATCATTTGCTCTGCCATCTCTATCCCTGACTTACTTACACTTACTCAAAATGCCTTCTCTGTCATGGAATCCTGGATGCACAATAACCATCTAGGCCTAAACCACAAAAAGAACAAAATCATACTTTTCTCCTCCCAAAAACCAACCTCCCCTAAACAAGTCTGACCTCACTATCTTTTCTGTCTATAAATCTTTAATAGAGGTTTTTAGCCACACAAAGCTCCTTGGAGTCTCTATTGATGAATACATGAAATTTGATCTTCATATACAATACAATATTTGGAAGACACACTTTAAACATGGAACCCTATATAGGCACAATCGCTTCCTAAGCCCATCCACAAGAATAACCCTAGCCACAACATACTTACTATCCTCTCTCTTGTATGGTGATACCCTACTTACTAACATACAAACCTCTGCTACACTCAAACTTGAAATTTGCTAAAATAAAATCACCAAATTTGCAACCAACTCCAAATACTCCAGTCATCACTGCACTGCCCTCAAGTCACTTAAATGGCTAGAGATTCCTAACTACCTCTCCTATCTACAACTAATCACAATCTGATCTGGAACTCCATTATGTCATTACTAACCCAGGTAAAAAAGACAATCCCTGCCCTCACTCTGAAAAATGTCCTGAAGAAATAGCCTCTCAAATTAACACCTTCTTTATTAATTATATTGCCAACATCACTGCAAAAGGCTCTCAGACTAACTCTCCATTTCCCATACTTCCAC
Organism: Protopterus annectens; assembly: GCF_019279795.1. Lineage (NCBI taxonomy): Eukaryota > Metazoa > Chordata > Ceratodontiformes > Protopteridae > Protopterus > Protopterus annectens. The sequence continues at coordinate 1,230,539,592 of NC_056732.1, forward strand.
ACTTAGTTCACCCACTCATTCCACCTCCCCCTCCCAACCCACAATTCCCTTCAGAAGTCAATACCAACCCCTCCTCTACCTTCACCCTAAAGCCCACGCCACCTCAGTCATAAAACGCTTACTACTAAAACTAAAACCCTGCTCCTGTGCCTCTGATAATCGACCTTCAGAATACCTAAAAATAGAAGCAGACAGTATCTCCTACCCCATAAGCATTCTCATAAACAGATCCATCCTAGAGTCCTACGTCCCTAAAATCTGGAAAAAGGCCCTCATCCTCACCCTTCATAAAGGTGGCAACAATACAGATATCTCTAAATTCCATCCCATTGCAATTCTTTTTCTTTTGTCCAAAATCCTAGAAAAAATGTGCCAGTTCCCAACTTCTTAGCTACCTTCTAGACAACCATATTTTCTCTCCATCACAACATGGTTTTAGACCCGGCCATAGTACTATAACAGCCCTCATATCATTTATGGATGCAATAAATAGAGCCTGAGACACAGGCAAAATAGTTTCAGCCCTCTTCCTTGACCTGTCTAAAGCCTTCAATACCGTTTCTCACCCTTTACTCATTTCCCACCTCTCCAATATCAGTCTCTCCCCCCATACTCTAAATTGGTTTTCTAGCTACTTAAATGAAAGACAACAGGCCATAAGATGGCAAAACTCCATTTCCTCCTTTCTCAACACCACCACTGGTGTTCCCCAGGGTTCCATTCTTTGACCCATCCTCTTCAGCATATTCATTAACAGTTTCCAAACATCCCTATATCAAGTATCAGTCATTCAGTATGCAGATGATTCCACTATTGTCTGCTCTGCCAACTCTAGCCCTGACTTACTTACACTTACTCAAAATGCCTTCTCTGTCATGGAATCCTGGATACACAATAACCATCTAGCCCTAAACCCCCAAAAAAACAAATCATACTTTTCTCCTCCCAAAAACCAACCCCCCCTAAACAAGTCTGACCTCACTATCTTTTCTCTCAATAAATCTTTAATAGAGGTTGTTAGCCACACAAAGGTCCTTGGAGTCACTATTGATGAATACATGAAATTTGATCTTCATATACAATGCAATATTCGTGAGACACACTTTAAACTTGGTACCCTATATAGGCACAATTGCTTCCTAAGCCCATGCACAAGAATAACCCTAGCCACAACATACTTACTACCCTCTCTCCTGTACAGTGCCACCCTACTTACTAACATACAAACCTCTGCTAAACTCAGACTCAAAACTTGCTAAAATAAAATCGCCAAATTTGCAACCAACTGCAAATACTCCAGTCATCACCGCACTGCCCTCAAGTCACTTAAATGGCTAGAGCTTCCTCACTACCTCTCCTATCTACAACTAATTACAGCTCACAAAATCCTCTTCAAACCTCAAGACTGTCCTGCTCTGAGCTCTACTTTCAATTACTACCTCTCAACAGGCCACTCAGATCAGAGGATCAGAAACTCCTACGGATTTACAAACCTAATCTCCCACCCGGTCACCTTCTTTACTCATTCTCAATAGCCAAAAGCTGGAATGCTTTACCTCTACCCATTAGAGCTATTCAAAACTTCACACATTTCAAAACTTACCTTCATAGCCACTTCTCTACCTGCTGGAAATGCACCTGTACCAAGCCCCCTTAGAAAATGTGCATCTCCCAAATTCTTCTCCCATCTCTATTTGTAAAATAGCAAGACAGTAAAGACAGCCAATAGAGCCTATACACCATATAGATACATAAGTTCTTTCCTGTTGCTTAAGACTGTATACTTCTGTAATGTCACTTATGACAACTGTGTATATGTATGTAGATATTACTTTTGTAATTGCTTTGCATTTTATGTGATTGCCTTTTTATCTTTCTGTACAATTTTATCCTTGTATTTTCACTGTCTATTTTTTATGTAGAATTAGATCACTGAAATGTTAAACTGTAACTTAAAGTGTTAACACTATGGAGCTTTTCTCCCTGGGCCTTCACTGAAAATGGGCTTGACTAGGCCCAGTGGACTTTCCCAGTAAACAAAAAGCAAATAAATAAATAAATTCTAAAGTAGAGTTTATCAAAGTTAATAGAAAAGCCATCTTGTCTGGGAACAGTACCTCCTTTCAAGAACTTTATAACAGCTATAACCTCATCTACTGTGATATCCAGTATTTTTATTATTTCTTGTGAGAAGGCTTTCTTAAGAATTTTAGGAAATGTTAAAATTAGGGTGCAAAAATGTCTTATTTAAATCTATATAAATTCTGATAGGATATATTCAGATGATGGAAGATTCATTTTTGATTTGTGGCAAAGCTTGTATGCTAGACATTTAAAGGATTGTTCCCCTTGGCCAATTAAAATACATTGAGGCATTTAAGACTTTTGTGAGACTTTTTGTCCTCTAGTACCTGAAGCTGGACCTTCAGTGATCTCTACTATTAGCCTGTTTGAGGAGAAGGAAGTAAGGACATTAATCTTAGTATGTACATATAACACTTCCTTAGAGATCGACCCTTACATTACTTGTAAGCAATTATTTTGATTCTGTTTATATATGTTATCTGTTTGCCAAAGAACAGGTTTAGGACATTTACTAATGATAATAATTAGACTTAAAATAATGTTGGATCTCTAAGAAAAACAAAAATTCACTATCTGGCAGCAGGAACTTCAGTCATGCTATATGATCAGAGGAGTTCAGGCAAAGTGGCTCATTTTCCAGGGTATTGGGTAGTTGTGTAGTATAAATGCAACATGAAACATACTCCTATCATGAGGTTTGAGGGGATTTTATCTGCTGTTTCTTCACTTTGCCTTACTTTATTTACTGCTTGTCTTCTCTCCTTATATTTTATTTGTTTATTTCTATGATGGTAGTTTTAGCTGAGGCTTTTATGTTCCTAAGAGTGACCTTTATGGCTGTTTGACTAAACCTTGTGACCAATGCTGCAGTTTACTGTTTAGCTCTAGTTTGAGTCCGTATTTGTTTGACTTTATTATTCTGTTAAGATTTTTTCCTCATTTGTCCTGGCGATGTGTTTTCATGACATCAGAGGTACGTATTCACCTAGAGGCCTTTTGTCCCTCCCAAATGACCATGCTGCCATGCTGTACAGCTGTTGCCTGTGTAGGAAGCATGTATTTCCACCTCCAGGAGGCAGAGAGAAAGAGTGGGTTTCAGGCTTTAGGGGTCATGAGTATGACATGATTTCCAATTCTGGTTAATATCTACTATGAAGGGAGGCACATTATTGATTCTCACAACACAGTTCTTCAACATGTACACAAAGATCCATATTTTCATACAGGATAAGTAAATAGGACCTCTTCTTCTGCAACTCCAGGCAAGAAGTTGTGTTTCTATGTGAGGTCTATCATGGACAAGCTCACTATAATATCTGACTTACTTCATGACATTTATCTGACATTTAATACCAAAATTTGGCTTGATGCCAAGTGTAGGCATATTCTTGTAGTCTTTGTATTACTTGGGTTTTCTGTTCTTCAGCATTATAGGCCTGGCAATCTAGTGACAGGTCGACCTCTTTTATTGTAAAACTATTGGGATAACACAAGTTTTACCTGAGGTTATCAAACTTCTTTGGCAGTGGGAGCAAATCCTCAATATCTCCTTGTCTACATCTACCAGGTAGTGCAAGCATGTTCCTTTGGGAGTTTCCTGACTTACTTTGTATCCTTTGTGTTGTCATTACCCAGACTGTTAACTATGAGTGACTTCAATATATTTGAGGATGGTGTCACTAACTGTTGCAAAATAATTCTTGTGTGCTATTGAAGGGATTCAGGCTTGTTCATGAGGTCACCAATGATACCTGTATATAGGGCATATGCTGGATTTGATGATCCAGCTTGGTGTTGCACTCAGTGACTTGACTGCTAAAACTATCACATGGTTAATCACAGCCAGTCTGAGTTTCTGGTAGATTTACCTTGTATGGAGCCACCAGACCAGGACCCAATGATGATGTGTATAAATCATAGTTACATCTAATCTATTGATTTCCACTTTACATCAACATTTGGAGGAGTTCAGTACCATGGATGCTGATAAGCCTGTCAAGATCTAAAATATGGCCTTGGACAGTTTCTCTTGATTTCCTGGCCCCAAATTGTATGCATTATGTCTATTTGTGTCATGTGAGTCATGGTATGGTCTTTGAACTCCATGCTTTAAAAAGGACAGGACGAGGGTTTGAGCACAAATAGCACTGCTGTCACCCTGGTGAAGGACAGATGCCTGCTAAATGAATATTATTCCACTGATCAGGCTGAAGTTACCTAGAAGAATTCATTGTTTTTGTCCTTTGAAAGCTCTTCAAAGATTACTCATCTAGCAATGGTCTTCTGGTTGGTGCGTCATCTTAGAAGCCCATCTTGTCTTTGCACATGGAAGTATTTTTTCAGTTACGAAATATGAGCTCATGGTTTAGAACTTTGCCATTACACTTTCCTCCATCTTGTTCAGTGGTTGTCCTGGTACACCTGCAGAGTTCTTAGTGGAACAGATGACAATTCTCTTCTTTGCCTTGTACTTGGCTTAAGTTCAATATTCCTGACTCTGATGAGTTTACTTCTTTGCTTTGCAGAATGCATTCAACCACCTATGAACTGTAGTTTTGTCAAACCAATCTTGTAATATCCTGCTTGGAGACATTGGGTCCATTTCCTTACTAGATCAGTAAACTCTCTGCCACTCTCTCTTTTGAATGGAGTCTTTTCATCTTTATAGTTGGGTTACTCCCATTCTTAAGAAGGCAGGCTTAGATATTTGGATAACTGTAGGCCAAACTGGAACCTTCCATTTGTTAGCAAGGTTCTTAAGAGGGTTGTGTATGTGCAACTGGAGTTTAATTTGAGGGGGTAATCAAATTTATGACCCAGTCAGCTCTGGTTTTTGGTCCAGACACAGAGCAGAGACTATACCTGTTAGGATGTTTAATGAGCTGTTTTTCTCCAGAGGCCTTCAGTGTTATTCCATCTTGGTCATCCTAGACCTTTCTCTCCCTCTCTCTCTCTCTTTCTCTTCAGAGTTTGACGTAGTGGAACATAAAATTCTGGCAGACCATTTGAGGTATTACTGCAGATCAGTACTGCAGTGGTTTGCCTCCTTCCTTTAAGGTCACCATCAGAGGGTTGTGTCTGGGCTTAGTATCTCCACTCATTGCTGTTTTATATGTGGTGTACTGCTTAGTTGAATTCCAGGTCCACTGTTGCTCACTGTATACATGCTCCCATTTGGAGATGTTATGCAAAGCAGACAGTTAAACTATCAGTGTTATGCTGTTGACATGCAGAGATCACAAAACCTTGGGGTAAATTACAGTCACTGACAAGCACAGCCTATTCAGTTTAGTTAGCCCAATAAACAGGTTTTAATCATTATTTTGAATGCAGCGTAACTCTTAGTAGTGATTACTCTGAAGTGCAGTGAATAGCATTGTCACCTCACAGCAAGAGGTTCTCCAGTTCAGTTCTTGGATGGGGCACTTTCTGTATAGATTCTGCATGTCACCCTTGTGTTTATGTGGGTTTCTCTGGATACTCTAGTTTCCTCCTATATTCCAAAGACACATGGTAGGTGAATTGTCCATAGCTGTGCATGCGGTGTATGTGTTATATGAAAGAAAGGCCTGGTAATTTACTTACAGTCACCAATTACCTAATAAATTCCATGGAGGGTGATATGTGCTTATGGAGCGGCTGTAGGATTCAGATGTGGTGATGCATACTTATGGAGTTGCTGTAGGATTTGTATGTGGTGATGTGTACTTATGGAGTTGCTGTAGGATTTGAATGTGGTGATATGTACTTATGGAGCTGCTGTAGGATTTGGATGTGGTGATGTGTGCTTATGGAGTTGCAGTAGGATTTGGATGTGGTGATGCGTACTTATGGAGTTGCTGTAGGATTCAGGTGTGGTGATGTGTAGTTATTGAGTTGCTGTAGGATTCAGATATAATGATGTGTGCTTATGGAGTTGCTGTAGGATTTGGATGTGACTTGACATCAAAGGATAGAGCTCTTAGTACAAACACAGGATCGATGACAAGTTGTTATGTAGAGGCTATTTCAGAAATGGTAAGCAATGAAGTTTTAGTAACATACATTTTTTATCAGAGAGAATGTATCAAAGGGTTACTGGCAAGCATACTAATGACCTCAGTTCAAGGCCTAAAAAGCAGAATGTCAGATTGCCACTTTTCCAAAGCTTGCACTTCTGCGCTGTCATCTGGAAACCAAAGTAATGTATTTCATTTTGCTTGTGCTGTGTGACTTTGTCGTTAGAATAATTATGTAATTTGGGAGTGATGATTAGTTTCCACGTGGCAAAGTCAGTTGTTCCTTAAAAACTGTTTTTTTTTTTTTTTTTATGTGCAGTCACAATTCAACTACGCACCTCTGATAACTTGTGCATATGACCTGCAATTGTTCAAATGTTTCTTCTGCATCCACAATAAAAGATAAAGAACAAATGCATAAGTTATAATATAGCTTATGTTCAGAAAGCACAGCCAAGAAAACTGTTTGTATAGTTACAGCCTCCTTTTCAAATGTTTAAAAGTACAACGTCAGTGAAGACACATATGGTTTAGTATGAAGGTGTGTGTAATATACCCTGTCTTATATTTAAAAAACAGTAAGTCAACTACTTCAGATTCCCTTTGATAGAAGGGAAATTTAAACATTATTTTCTACCAGGACCTCATTTTATTTGGAACAAAAGAAACAGTCTGTACTTTCATGAATGCCAAGAATCTGTTTTAGCTTTAACACCTGATTTTAAATATGAGCGTTAAACTTGCAATAATGAAAGATGCACAATGAACACATGGTGGTGCCCTTGTTATACATTATATGTGCAAATGACAACAGGAATACTCAAGATTAGGATTTAGGAACAGTAAAAGACAATAAAAATAATATCCAGGAGCAGTGTTGTATCCATATTATGGCAACAGGCAATTTAAAAGTGGGAAAATGTAGGCTTAAAAGACTTTCATATACCTAAAATGGTACCAAAAAAAGCAGGAAAAATAAACCCGAAAAGTGTAAATTAAAATGATTTTGCATCTGCAATTTCTGTGTATGTATTAATAAGTTTACATGTGCAAAATGTACCCATGGTCATGGATTAGTCCTAAATTTTGGTCACTAGCAGGCAATACGGCACACAAATGAAGTGTGAGGGGTTACCGAAGAACAGTGAGTATCAGAAATACAGTAAGCCTGTGGTTTACAAATTGTTCATTTTATAACATTCTCTGCGATATGCGCCAAACAAGTTTTAAAGGTACTGTCTGACATTTACATTAAGAAATACAATAATCTATTTGAATTGCATACATATGTATGAACAAGTATTGCATAACAAAACTGAAGGTATATTACTAAATGGTCTGACATAACTGCATTAGGCAAGGCAACAGAGGTATTCCTTAAGGATTTGGGAGATGATCCTTATATACAATGATTATTACCAGCAAGGGATTTTTTTTTTACATTCCAGTTTGTTTCAGTATATGTGTTTAACCACTAATTGAAATAAAATGTGTATAAATGTAGGCCTAATTTTAAATTCACATTCTTTGAAGACCAACAAAGCAGGTCAACAGAACATTGTATTTCACGTATGTCCCCTGATGATTTTGCCATTGATGAACTGAAGATGTTTTTTTCATCTGAGTTATAAATATGCAGCCATTTTTCACAACTAATCTTAGATTAGGGATCCAAGCCAGGGATTGTAGGTTTAGTTCATGTTACAGATATTGTAACTGATTCTCACAACACTAAATCCCTGTCATTGACTAGTTGATTGATGACGTGTAACGACATGCTGTTCAGCAAAGCTTCTGAGTAATTTGCAATCAAATAAAGAAAGCACAAATGACTTAGAAATGACTGCATGAAGCATAGCTGCATCATGGATACATACATGCATACCTGCAAAAAAGACGATGGATGAAAATAAAAGCGGTCTTCTGGCAGTCTAATCAACATGTCAGGTTTAATCTTGCTTTAAGAGGAAGTGATTGTTTTAGAAATGTTTTGCTTATTATTTTTATTGAATTTAATACAAATGTAGATGAAAACATTCAGAAACATTATCTTCACAGAGATCTCTGTAGCTGCAACTAGCAGCTTTCTTCCTTTTGTAAGAAAATGTGTAAGTAAATGATGACTCTTCTGTTGCAAAAGTTGAAAACTGAAGTGCTAAGGAAGCATCCTCCTCCTTTTTGTCAATAATGTTTAGAAAATAGTTTCAGCACTTTTGGGTTATGGTGCTAAGATCAAGAAATATAAATAGTGTTTACTGCTTAACTGCCTACAGCCTTTTTAGATCACTATGGCATACCATTACATTCCAGGCTCGTGCCCATTCATAGAGTCATCAGTGGGTGTATGCAGTTTCTATTGTATTGCTAAATTACAACTTTTAAACAAAGAAGATTCATTATGCATCCCTACTCTAAAGCACTACGTACCCAAATCCACACATACTCTGTCACAGAATTTAATCAGATGATTTCTTTAATCATCGTTTACAACATTAACAAGGAAGGTGGGTGCTTTATGAATCAGTAATCAAACATCATTTTATCAATGTTATTACCAGATCTTTGCTTCTGTATGTGCTGGCACCGTAACAGAGAGGAAGTCAAAGTGATCAGTGACATTTCTAGTGAAGAAAGTGCTAAAGCACCCCCAAAGGAATCATTGTGGTAAAAGCAGAGTGCAGAAACCCTAAGTGAGAAACATCAGAGCTACAAAAAGAAAATGAATAATACTGAAAGTAGGTGTGCCACAGCCAGGAATAGTTATGTGATATATGCATGGAAAGTCCAAAAGTAGGGAACTGGAGTAAAGTGACAGCGGCAGGCTGCATTTCCATCTATCAAAAATACAGGATCCAAATCCCAGACATTCACAATATGTAATAAATCACTGGTTGGAAAGAGAAGGCTGGAATGCTAGATACAAAGATAGATAGATAGATAGATAGATAGATAGATAGATAGATAGATAGATAGATAGATAGATAGATGATAATACAATCAGCAAAACCACAGCACATAAATGGAATGCCATGCAGCTGAAGTGTAAACATTTAGAAGAGCAATGGCCATAACCGTGACAGCACACTGATACAGTGATTCATTGTGTGTGTTCTATATGTGACTATACTACATTAACAGTGGGACACAACAGCAGCAGTGCTATGTTTGACCTGCATACAGCACTTATAGTTAGGGCACAGCACCCTTTTTTGGAGATGGCTGTGTGGAACTCGTTCACTGCCATTCCTATTAACCTCTGTGGTATTTACCTGATGTGCACTTCCCGTATTGTCTAACTTTGCAAGTATGACCATTAGCAGCCTGTTATAATCACATAGAGAAGGATACCTCTTTCTGCTTTTTGAGTCACTGGTTGAAAATATTCCATTTCTAGTATTCCAGCCTTCCCTTCTCAGTTCAGCTATCTATGGCCAGTGGTTGACCACATATGTTGAAATACTGCAGAGACTTCCATATATCTTTATATAATGTGGTATTGTACACCTCATACAGTCAATGTAAACTCACCTTTGGCTGTAACTATTAGAATGTAGTCTTAAATAATATTATAAAATATAACCAAAGCTTCTAGTTATGTAGAGAGGCATGTTAACCATGTGAACAATAACTAATACAGTCTTTTTTACATTTTAATGATGATTATAGATTGGGTAAAAATATATTTGCAATTGAAATTGGTTAAGATTATCAACAGGACTTTCACAATACCTGCAGTAAAATTTCCTTTATATATTCTGTTCACATCTTACTTATGTGTTGTATGCACTTTGTATGAGGTTAGTGATAAATTTGCACCAAGCCCCCCCCTTCCCCATTAAAGTTATTTAAGAATGAAGTTTAAATTTGTACATGTTCTTTCTAAAATTGCAGTTATTCTAACAAAATTAAACAGAGTGAGGTTCCTTGGTTTGATTCTCAGCTGGGGTACCTTCTGTGTGGCATCTGCATGTCCTCCCTGTGTTTATGTGAGTTTCCTACAGGTGTTCCAGTTTCCTCCTACATTCCAAAGACATACAGTAGATGGACTGGACACTCTAAACTGGCCATAGGTATGAGTGTGCATTCAAGTGTGTAGTGTTGATGAACTAGCATTATTGGGCTAGCCACCGGGTGGGGTAAACCTTGGCTCTAGATGATTGTTGCTGCTGAAGTGACACCCTGACCTCATGTACAAAAATGGGAAAAAAGGTTGTGGATGGTTAGATGGGTATAAATATATATAGCCTTCCTAAATGAATGAAGCTGATTGTGCAACCATCAGACCACTAATTCTGCACAAAGCCCAATAGAAAACAAGAATGAATAAGAAAGACCTCCTTAGAAATCAAATTATGTGCTGCAGCTCCATAAGCCAGCCAGTAAAATATGGGTATTATGTTACTTTATATGGAGAAATGTATTTTCCATTCTTGTCAGGATCAAGCTGGTGTGCTTTGACAGCTGTCACAATAGTTATCAAATGTCATGGTTTGACAGCTCTTTTGATTGCTGTTAAAAATAGCACTCAAATGCCTTGTGTTTTATAGCCCATCTAACAGCTGACAAATAATAAGTGACCAAAGGAGTGGTAGACAAGAAAGCACTTAAAGCAGAATAACGATTCACCCATTAAAGGGGAAGAGGTTCCAAAATCCTTAAAATTCACTAAAACTGCAGTTAATCTTATGTTTAAACTATTGCACTCAGACTTGTCAGGCATCCAAAGACAACAATACTAAGAGTGAAAATAATGTCTGCTTCAATGATATGATAAGAGAAAGGAAATGCAGTTCAAGAAATAATACAGTCTCACCAGACTGAACAGTAATGACAACGAATGAGTTTGCAGAACCTGTTCAGAGAACAGAAATAACAGAGGTAAATCAACATATTATGGTCCTGACATTAGTTTGGCAGCTGTCAGATTATTCCATTTTTCTCCACAGATGCCACTCAAAAGATATGACTGGTGATGTCAATAAAGTCTAAACTGAGAAAAAAGATATAATGCAGACTGTATTCTCAACTTCCAAATTAGTCAAAGCTTGAAACTGTCCATGATTCAACCTCAGTGAAGAAAGCAGCTAATAGATCTACAAAGTACTGCCAACTAGATCAGAAGGAAAAAGACTGTCAGAAGCTGTTGTAAATCCAAGTCTCTATTTCCATAAGGATCAGGAGATTGAAGCTGAGGAAACAAAAGCATCAAAGATGTAAAAAAATCAAACAGAAACCAGGTATCAACATGGCAGTCATAGAAGAAAACATCAGCAAAGGCAGGAATCAAGCCAATCTGTTACAGACCCCAGCCATGGTCTATTGTTAATTGCCAAGTAACAGACAAGCTGTGACATGGCAATTAGGTAACCTGTGCATCAGGTATCACAAGATGTGTTATAGACAACTAGCTAATCTAAAAAAAGAAGTCAACCATAACAAAAAAATGTTTATCTCAAGCCACAAGAAAACCCTCACTCTAACCCCAAAAAATTCTGGAATACTGTCAACAAGCTATTACACCCAGTTAAGCCCTCTTCTCCAAATCCCTCCCCAAATAGTTCTGCCTTAGTCACTGCTACACTTCTTAACTCCTTCCTCATTGACTCCATTCAGAAATTAACTAAAAAAAGACAAGACCCTACCCCTATATTTCTCCCCCCTTCTTTCCTCACATCTTCCTTCTCCCTTAAGCTTTTCTCCACTGCTTGCATCAGATCACTTCTCAGCAAACTCAAAACTTGCTTGCCTTCCGCTGATAACTTGCCACCTCTTTTCCTTAAACTAGCAGTAAAAGATATCACATATCCCATCTCCATACTAATCAATAGATCAGTTCAATAAAACATAATTCCTGACATCTGGAAGAAATTCTATATTATTCCCCTCCATAAAGGAGGAAACTCCACTGACCCCTCTAGTTTCAGATCTATTGCTATTCTATCTCCTCTATCAAAGATTCTTGAAAAACGCATCCATAAACAGCTCCTTGCTCATCTGTTGTAGCAAAATCTCCTCACCCCTACACAACAAGGCTTTCACCCTAACCACAGCACATCTACAGCACTAACATATTTTACACAGACTATTTCTAGATCTCAAGACAACAATAAATTAGTCTCATGTCAAGGCCTTTGACACTGTCTCCCACAGCCTATTTCAGTCCAAACTACCTAGCCTTAATCTCTCCAACTCTGCCATTGTCTGCTTCTCTAGATACATCTCCAACCCACTTCAGTCTGTAAGATGGCGCTCTGCATCTTCTCCTTTCCTTCCAGTCCAAACGAGGGTACCTCAAGGCTCCATCCTTGGACCCCTACTATTTAACATTTTCACTAACAACCTCTATCTCTCCTGTCCTCACTCCTCTTTAATACAATACACTGATGACTCTACAATAATTTTCACCTCTGACAATCTTCCCCACCTACTCTCCCTTACCCAAGATTCTCTGCACTCAGTCTATAAAACCAAACTTCTTTTCCTTCCCAAATCTCTCCAACCCCTGAAACCTACCTTCACTGTCTTCTCCCTTAATAACACACCCATCAAGGTTGAACTCCATACTAAACTATTAGGGGGCATTATAGATGATCAACTTAAATTCAATCTTCACATCCAAAACTGCATCAAAAAGACTCAACAAAAACTAGGCCTACATTATAGAACAAAAAATTTCTCACAAGTTAATCTAAACTCACACTAGCACAAGCCTGTCTACTGCCCACCCTACTATGTTCTGCCCCAATCCTTACAAACCTTCAAATAAATATCAGACTAAACTTGAACATACATACAATAAAATTGCTAGATTTGCCACTAATCTACCCTACCTCTCACAGCACTGCCTATCCCTAAAAAAACTACATTGGCTAGAACTACACCATCAACTCCTTCTGCCTCAACTACACTTGACTCACTCCATCTTAAACCAGCCCCACCTCTGTCCTGCTCTCTCAACACTCATCACCCCATACACTCCTAACCATACACACCGCAGTTCAGAACAACTCCTCCTGCAGATCTACAAACCCAATAAACCATTGGCAAACTTTTATATACTTACTCAGTAGCCAGTGCATGGAACAAACTGCCTCTATTTTTAAGATCAATCTCTAACTTAAACTGTTTAAAAAAAACTTTAAAAGACTATCTATTAAATTCGGGTCTATATTATATAGTCGAAGTTTCAAAACTTCGAACCTCACATGAGCAAACTCATATGAGCGAAGTTTGAAACATCGACTATATAATAAAATAAAAAAAAACTTACCTTACCGCTCTGAGCAGGAGGGCAAGCCCCCCTGCACCCCCACCCCCCCTACTTAAATATACCAACTCCGAGAACACACTTCAGTGCAGAAAGGGAAAATTTCCCATTCTGCGTGTGAAAAGCCATTGATTTTTCACCTTCAACCTTTCCGACGTTCGATCATATGATGTCGACCATCTATGATTCAAACATTGGAACAGTCGCTCATCTAATATAGACACTTAAATTCTTGGACCTGCTTCTGCACTGACCCAACTTAATCTATCTCTCCCCTTTCCTAACCTGTCGTCCTTAATACTCTGTCTCTTATCCTCCATTGTACCCTAAAGTGATCACACTAAATCTATCTTGTCCTGTTAAACTACTGCCTTTTTTACTCCTTAACCTAGTTCCTGCTTCATAACTTCAAGAGACTGTACTATTGACTAGTTGCTGGATGAAACTGTATTGTCATTATTGTTATCCTGTATGTTTATACATCCACTGTGACTATGTTTTAGGCTGAAACTGTTAGCAACCACTGTTAAGCTGTTTGTTAGCACCATTATACTTAATGTACTGTTTACATATTCCTTGTGTTTATCTTTTGGAGCTTTTCTACTCTAGTCTCTGCTGAAAATGGACATCTGCCCAGTCAGACTAAATTTATTCAACAAATGTCAAATAAAAAAATAAATAAATAAATACAAATTATGATACATGCAGCTAGAAATTGCCAGGATAAAATTTCTTGGGAATTACAGATAAGAACCAAAGAGAAATCACATAAGTTAAAATTAAAAAAGCCAATATATATGATTACAGTTTGTTAGCCAATCACAACCTGTCAGCTCATAAATAAACACACACACACAGACAAAGAAGTACAATATGTGAATTATGTTATTATTGATGAACAAGAAAAAGTACATTTTTTATAAAAACAGCACCAAGAAATAAACAAACTTTAAACCTAAATAAATGCAATCAAAAACTTGACAAAATTCAAATTCAGAAACCATTTTGTAAGTGCAGAAATGCCCTCAAGGGTGAACTTCATAGTAATATTATAGACTTTCCAGGATAAGTAAGGAGGCCCTACACCTGTGGCACTGACTATATATACATATAGATATTAAAATCCCTCAACAAATTTGTAGATGAGCAAAACAGAAACACTGTGGCAAGATAAAGTGCTAACTGTAAAAATAAATAAATAAACCTATCTTGGTGAGAGCATAATGGAAGATACAAACAATGATCCTTTATTTATTTTTACAAGTCATTAATGTTTTCTGGGGAGTAAAAATAGACTGCATAAAGTAGCTGTATACATGGCATGTTTACTATGGTGTGTGCAAACGTCATGTTGTCAAACACTGTGTGTTCAAAATCAAAGGTTCATAAGTTCATAGGTAGTTACTAGGCTATCGGCCCTAGGGCCTATACAAGCCTAGCCAAAAAGGTACCCTGGCTTTTGCTATCCAAGAAAATTATTTTCCTGTGTCCCTATCGAGCAGAGCCACAGAGGTGATCCCCAGGGTACATTTCCTAATTCCCATCCAATCATCAAGATTTTTCTTGAAGAGTGCTAATAAGGAGCATGGTTTGATATAGATAGGTAGTTTGTTCCAGAGTACGGGAAGTCTCAGGGACAGGAATCTATCCCTCCAACATGTTCTGTTTATTATGGTGACAAGGTTTAGGTCCCTAGATCGTGTAGCTCAGAGGGATTGTGATTTCTTTCAGTGGAGCATGTCCAACAGCTCTGGGTTTGACATAGCTTTGTATGTTAGGCAGAGATCGCCTCTGAGTAGGCGATATGCGACGGAGTAAAACTGGAGTTTTTTTAGACGGTCTGCGTAAGGCATCTGTTTGAGGCCAGTAATCCTCTTTGTGAGGTAATTCTGTGGCCTTTCCAGTTGTTGTAGATGTCTTGTGAGGTACATACCAAAAGGGGTGTTGTACTCTATAATGGGTCTAATGAGTGACGAGTAGAGGGGAACAATGACCTCTTTTTTCCTGGATGAGAAACCTTTTGTGATGAGGTGTGCCACTTAGAAGAATTTCCTGACTACTGTGGTGATGTGATTATCAAAGGAGAGACTACTGTCCACCTGTGTCCCAAGGTCTCTTATCACACTTTTGGTATTAAGTAGACTACCACCTATGTGGTAGCTCATGGGTACAGATTTTTTTACCAAAGAGGATGACAATTCACTTTTTGGGATTGAATATGTGTACATGGCTTTGACACCAGGCATCTGTCTCAGTGAGGTCCTTTGGTAGGATGTCCACATCATCGGTAGTTTCAATTATGGCTCCTAGTTTGCAGTCATCTGCGAACTTCATTAGCCAAAGACCTTCTGTGTTAGCCTGTACTTCAGAAAAGTAGATACCAAACAGGAGAGGACCAGGACTGAACCCTGTGGTACTCCACTTGTCACTGGTCTGAAGTCAGATTTGGATTCTGCTACTTTCACAGTGTGGGTTCTGTCAGTGAGCCAGTTGGCAACCCATCTTGTGACGTAGGGATTTATACCTAGTTTAGTGAATTTATCTATAATTCCAGAGTGGGGGATGGTGTCAAAAGCCTTGGCGAGATCTAGATAGGCTGTGTGAACCACCTTACCCTTGTCTATGGCTTTGGTGACTGCTTCAAAGAAGTCTATCAAGTTTAGGAGACATGATCTGCCTTCTACAAACCTGACCTAGGTGGGGTCCAGAGTTTGGAGATTACCAATATCTTTGTTTATAAGTTCCATGATGATACATTCCATGGCCTTGCAGACCAGGCTCATTAGGCTAATGGGGCGATAGTTCCCGGTGTCCATAGTGGCTTCCCCTTTGTGGAGTGGGATAACCATTGCTGTGCACCATTCAGTGGGCACAAAGCCTGAGGTGAAGCTTTGATTGAACATGGTGCTTAGGTGGGGTGCCAGTTAATTCAGCAGTTCATGTAGAATGGGATGTTGTCAGGTCCCCTGGATGCAGTGTTCTTGGCTTTGAAGAGTGTGGTTTTTACCTGTACAGCCATGATTACAGGAGCTGTGCATTCTTCCGGTATAGAGATGGGCCCTTTAGGGGCTGGGGGGCTAAAGTTAGCACTGAACCTATCTGCCAGGATGTTGGCAATATCAACTGGTTCTGTATATTTAGTGCCATTGTGTTGTAACTCAGAGCAGATCTGAGTGTTGCCATTGAGATTCTTGACATAGCTATAGAATGCTTTGTGGTTGTCTTTGGAATCAGTGGTGATTTTGTTTTCATAACTAGCTTTGGAGGATTTTTTGAGGGATCTCAGCTTCTTACTGAGGCTGACCAGGGAGTTCTTCCAGTCATGGGATTTTACTCTTTTTTTGCAACAGTTTCTTTCTTCTGTTGTAGAGTTTGTTTATGGCAGGGGACTACCAGATTGGCTTCCTTTTTTTGGAGGATAGGATCTTGGTTCTGTTAGGGATGGCATGATCTATGCACTTGTGCAAATGCTTATAAAGTGCATTTGTGTAGGATTCAGCAGTTGTACCTCTGTTGTCTGTCTGCATGAGTGTTGTGAAGTTTGCCACTTCTCTTTTAAGAAACATGAAGTTGGCTTTGGTGAATTTTTTTACGGTGGTTTCCCTAATGGGGGTTGGGGGCGGGATGTGGATGTCTAGGGTGATTAGCTTGTGGTCGGATCTGACCAACGAGGAATTAACCTCTGGTGTGGAACACCGGCCGCCCATGTTGGTAAAAACCAGGTCTAGGATATTGCTGCCCCTGGTGGGGGTGTGGATAATTTGATCCAAGGGGTTGGAATTTATGAATTCCAGAAAATGTTGAGCAAAAGGGTTGGTACATGAGTAGTTTTCCCAGTTAATGGTGGGATAGTTGAATTCACCCATTATTAGGGTGTTGGGTTGTACCCTAATATTTTCCAGTGTATCAAGAAATGAGGAGTGGGAATCCTGAGGTATGGTGGGGGATCTGTAGCAAATTACAATTTGGATTGGGGTCTTGCCCAGAGTTAATTGCACTTAGATAATCTTGGATGCATTATGCTGAGCAACTAGCCTGGAGGTGTGGATATCCTTAATGAATATGGACACATCTCCATCTTTAGTGCTTCGGTCCACGTTAGGTGGCCAAAAGGTGTGGTATGAATTATAGCCTGGTAATGCAGGGGTGCTCTTTGGAGCCTTGAACCAGGTCTCTGTCACCGCACAGATGTCGATCTTCTCCATTTTAAGGAGTGCCTCGAGTAAATGCATTTTGAGGTTTAGACTTCTAGCATTGAGTAGCATTACCCTCAGATTTTGCTTGCTTGTACCTGTCACTGTGGTGACTTTGTCATTTGAACCTTGCCTAAAAAAGGCACTATGGGGTGGCAAGAGCCTTAGCTAGTATCTGGAATCCCAAGGGCGACAGGTTCAGGCCATCTCTGGCAAAGCATTGTGGTCTGTCGATCATGTCATCCCAGGCAGACAGATACTGGATCCCCTTAGAATGACACCAGAAGCTTAGCCAATTGTTGAAGTCAATCATTTTGTCCTTGTACTGTGATATCATTCTGGGTGATGGCAGGATGCTACTCAGGGCTAGGGCCATACCTGCTTGGGCTCCAAGATCGGACAGCTCCTCCATGTCTTTTTTCATGTAGTCCAGAGAGATACATCTCAGGTCATTCACACCAATATGGACAATGACAAAGTCATATTTGTACTTGTTTTGGAGTGACCTGAGTGTGTGCATTATGTGGCAGATCCTGGCACCCGACAGGCAGCTGACAGTAACATTCTCCTTGTGTAGTCTGGTGAGTGGAACATCAGTGTGCCTGACTATAGATTAACCTATGACTAGAGTGTTGGTTACATTGTTATGCCTTATGGGCTGTGGTTGAGTGTCACACTGAGTTTGTGGGCTATGTGTCATTTGGGTTATGTTGGGGGAGTTGAGGTTGCATGTGTTTATGCTTTGGAGGTCTCTGTTGCTTGAGCAGATTTTTATTGAGAGCCTCCACGAATGTAGGTGCATGTTTTGTGTTGCTATGTGTGTGTTTTGGTGGTGTAGGTTTTGAGGGACTATGTGATGAGTGTGGTGTGGTGCAGATGTTTACCTTCTCCTCTTGACTGTCTAGTCCGGTCTTGGGTGAAGAGAGCTTTGCTTCCAGTTTGGCTATATAAGTGCATCTATCACAGGTTGTAGTGTTGGGTGGTAAGAGGAGAGGGTTGTCTGTGTACATGAGACAATTGCTACATTGCCCCAAGATGCCCAGGTTCATCAGGTAGATAGGAGAAAACACCAGTAGCTGGCCCTTAGACATGTCTGGACAGGTGCTTATTTATTAAGTACTAAAAACTGTTTTACTCTAGACAAGTGAGGAAAGTTGAGTGCTCTAGTAATTTGTAGCTTATTTAGTGCTTACAATGAGTTCTAAACAAGTGCTGTGTTCAAAGAAACAGATTTGAGTGCTAAAACTAAAAAACTGGTTAGTTCTATGAGAAAATTTGAAGAGCAGACTTTATGGCACCGGTAATAGTTTAACCCTAGCTAAGCGGCAATGCATAAAGTGTAATTTTAATACAACAGTAGCAAATGAGCAAACTGGTTTAAACAAATTAGCCAATAAAAAGCTAAAAACTGAGCCCCGTTCCAGCAGTCTTCGATCAGATAAGTTCTAACTGCACACCCCTGCCACTAGGGTGCAAGGGAACCTTCTCCAAAAAAAAGACTGTCTGGATTAGTGCTCAAGTTATACAAACAAAGCTAGATTCAGCAGGTCTGAATTTAGGCTATGCTACAGCAAACAAGGCATGCCAGTTTCAGAAAGAAACAGTTAAAATAAGCAGGCACAATAAGCCTTTAACCAGAAACTCTCAGCTCAGAAGGGCAGAATCTACCCACTCCTCCCACAAGAGTGTAGACCACACCTTCTTAATGTAAAATAACTGGCCCAAAGCCCAAGTGCTTAAACCAGAACTAATACACTTTTAGAATGACAGACACTAAGCCTTCAATCAGCAACTCCCAACTTAGAAGGATGTAAGCTACTTGTCCTGCCACAACAGTGCAGACCACAAACCTTCTTAATGTATAACAACTGGTCTGAAGCCCAAGTGCTTCAGCCAAAGGCTTAGAATAACAGTTACAATTTAATTAGGCTACTAACAAGCAGTAATAAATGCAGCAGAATAAATGCAATAAAGTAGGAAGAAACACAAATACAGTAAAAGCAGATGAATAAAGTGCAATTTTTTATATAACAATAGAAAACGAGCAAACTGATTAAACAAGTTACCCAATTAACCAGTACAAAAGCTCAAAACCGAGCCCTGTTCCAGTAGTCTTTAATCAGACAAGTTCTAACTGCCCACTCCTGCCACTAGGATGCAGTGGAACCTTCGCCAAAAAAGATTGCCTGGATTAGTGCTCAAGTTATACAAACAAAGCCAGATTCAGCATACCTGAATCTAGTCTATGTTACACCAAACAAGGCACACCAATTTCAGAAGGAAACAGTTAAAATAAGCAGGCACAATAATCCTTTAACCAGAAATTCCCAGCTCAGAAGGGCAGAATCGAACTTATTCTCCCACAAGAGTGCAGACCACAAACCTTCTTAATGTAGAATAACTGGCCTGAAGCCCAAGTGTTTAAACCAGAAGTAATACACTTTTAGAATAACAGACACTGAGCCTTCAATTCCCAATTTTGAAGGATGTAAGCTACCTGTCCTACCACAACAGTGCAGCCCACAAACCTTTTCAATGTAAAACAACTAGTCTGAAGCCCAAGTGCTTAAACAGAAAGGCTTAAAATAACAGTTACAATTTAATCAGGCTACTACCAAGCAGTAATAAATGCAGCAGAATAAATACAATTGAGTACTTTTAAGAAGAGGCAAAAGCAAAATAAAGTGCAATTTTTTTTAGTAAAGTACAAGGAGAGAGGAAGGAGGAGCAGAAGAAAAATTCAAGGGGGGGTTGGCCTTTTCAAATGTTCTCTCTGTATTAAGTAGAGTGAACACCACACTGGGGGGTGTCCCAGATCAAATTTACAGTAGGTGTGGGCAACTGCAAAGCCACAATCTTTAACAACACCAAAAGAATAGGGTGGGGGGAGGGAGAAACAGTTTCAGGACAGATAAGAAATCTAAAACAGTGCCAGAAAATATATAAAATAATTCAGTCAGGCAAATAATAATTCAGTCAGGCAAAATTAAGACAATGCAGAACTCTGAAAGGTTAAAATGCCAAGAAATATACTTACCAATCAGCGATATATTTCCAGATTGCTTGAGAATCACACCAGCCAGAACACCAGGAGTTTCCAACAGTGTATGCAAGAATTTACAAACAGAAACTATTTTTAAATCAGCAAGCTTTGAAGCAATCAGATAACACAAAAGCTGTTAGACCAGTTTTATAAACTCCACCTCAGAAATAGAGGGGAAAAAAACGGGTCTACTTCACATTGTTGTAAGCTGACAATATCGAGTCTGATATTGTTGGCACAACAATATCGAAAGTGAAGAACATTGTGCAAGTAAACAGAAATCTCTGTAAGTGGAGATTTCCGTTTACTACAATGTAGTGTGGTCTCGGAGTTGATATATTTAAGTAGGGGGATGTGGAGGCGCAGGGGGGCTTGCCCCCTGCCTACGTCATTTAGTTTTTTTTTATTTGTTTATTTTTTTACGTTATTTGATGTTTTACTTAATCAATCAATAAAGTTTGACCTTTATTGATTCGATTAAGTAAACCTTTGATAACGTGATATAGACGTGAAAAAACAGTTTCAGGACAGATGAGAAACATAAAACAGTGCCAGAAAATATATAAAATAATTCAGTCAGGCAAACAATAATTCAGTCAGGCAAAATTAAGACAGTGCAGAACTCTGAAATGCCAAGAAATATACTTATCAATCAGCTATATATTTCCAGATTGTTTGAGAATCGCACCAGTCAAAACACCAGGAGTTTCCAACAGTGTATGCAAAAATTTACAAATAGAAACTATTTTTTAAATCAGCAAGCCTTGAAGCAATCAGATAACGCAAAAGCTGTTAGACCAGTTTTATAAACTCCACCTCAGAAATATGGGGAAAAAACTGTTTCAGGACAGATGAGAAACATAAAACAGTGCCAGAAAATATATAAAATAATTCAGTCAGGCAAACAATAATTCAGTCAGACAAAATGAAGGGAATGCAGAACTCTGAAAGGTTAAAATGCCAAGAAATATACTTATTAATCAGTGATATATTTCCAGATTGTTTGAGAATCACACCAGCCAGAACACCAGGAGTTTCCAACAGTGTATACAAGAATTTACAAACAGAAGCTATTTTTAAATCAGCAAGCCTTGAAGCAAACACATAACAGCTGTTAGACCAGTTTTATAACCTCTACCTCAGAAATAGGGGGAAAAAACTGTTTCAGGACAGATGAAAAACATAAAACAGTACCAGAAAATATATGAAATAATTCAAGTCAGGCAAACAATAATTCAAACAGGCAAAATTAAGACAATGCAGAACTCTGAAAGGTTAAAAAGCCAAGAAATATACTTATCAATCAGCGATATATTTCTGTGATGGTGCAGCAGTTAGTATTGTCACCTCACAGCAACAGGCTCTCCAGTTCAATCTTCGGTTGGGGTGTCTTCTGTGTGGAGTCTGCATGTCCTCCCTGCGGTTGTGTGGGTTTCCTCTGGGTACTCTGGTTTCCTCCCACATCCCCAAAGACATGCTGCAAGTGGATTGGACATGCTAAAATTGGCCATAGGCATGAGAGCATGTGTGTGTGTGCCTTCCGTGGAAAGTTGGGTGCCAGGCTGGCAAATCGACACCGTAAAACTCCACGGCCAATCATGAGCAGACAAGGTGAACCACTGTGGTGACCCCTAACCGGGAAAAGCCAAAAGAGAGTGAGAGAGAGAGAGAATCAGTCATATATTTCTAGATTGTTTGAGAATCACACCAGCCAGAACACCAGGAGTTTCCAACAGTGTATCTGAAAGGTTCAGTTAATCGAATCCTGGTTCTCATATGGTCAAATTGCATGGTGCACTCGACCATAGGAGAATCGATGCACTGACACTGTGATCAAAGGTCATGCTGCAGTGAGGAACAGGGAATGATCCCATTTCCTCACTGTAGTGCAATCTTGGAGTTGGTATATTTAATATGCAGGGAGTGTGGGAGCACAGCCCCTGACATTTGGGGAGCAGCAAGGCAAAGTCCCCCTGCAAATTATTGGATTTAACGTACCATTGAATGTTTAGTTCAACAGTAAGTTAATATGCATAGCAGAAGGTGACTGATGTTACTTTCTGCTATGTCAAAAACATCAAGCAATGTTTTCATGTTCGCATTTGTTTACTATGCGAAGTTGTGAATCCGACATTTAGGTTCGAAATTCTAAATGTTCGACCGATGTGAATACGAAATTTCCATAGTAAATCCATTTGCTATGGGACTTGTTTGCTTTTGGGTTTTCACCCTATTAAAAACTCACTTCTAATGTAATAAAAAGAGGTGTAGATAGCTAATAACATGTCTCCAAAACAAAAACACTCTTCCCTTAATGCAAAGAACAAAAAAAGAGGCAGAGGGTGAGAGGAAAGCACTTTTCATCTTTTAGAATTTGCTAGAGTTTATACCTCACAGACAGCACTGCAGGGCCACAAATTAAAAAGGAATCGACCTTTATTGATTCGATTAAGTAAACTTTAGATAACGTGATATAGACATGACAAAACAGTTTCAGGACAGATGAGAAACATAAAACAGTGCCAGAAAATATATAAAATAATTCAGTCAGGCAAACAATAATTCAGTCAGGCAAAATTAAGACAGTGCAGAACTCTGAAATGCCAAGAAATATACTTATCAATCAGCGATATATTTCCAGATTGTTTGAAAATCACATCAGCCAGAACACCAGGAGTTTCCAACAGTGTATACAAGAATTTATGAACAGAAACTATTTTTAAATCAGCAAGCCTTGAAGCAAACAGATAACACAAAAGCTGTTAGAC